>NC_142796.1:485202-785202 GCF_049724085.1 Artemia sp. Qi Xiang Cuo | reverse complement strand
TAAAAGTTGATTCACGCCCTATTTACTCTAAATTGGCCTCATGACTCATCATATCCAACTGATGGGTTTCTGCGGCAACTTTCTTCCGAGTCATTTCTGGTTCAATGACTTTTGCCTTCGTTGGCGGTACTCTTACATTTTTCTTGGGTTGATTGGCTGAACAAGACGGTACTGGTGCCGATGTACTTGAAGGCGGAGCAAGGCTGGGATCTGTGTTGGTTGGGATTGGATAACTCGGGAAAACAGTAGCGAACACCATGTCAGCCAAGTCCGGCTACATTTCACTGTCCTCTGTGTTGGTATCTTCCCGTAGATTCTGCTTTATCTCATCAGACTGCTAAACCAGTTCGCATCTTCATCTCAATCACTAAGATCGCTTCCCACTTGTTCTAAGGCTTCCAGTATGGTACTTTGATTGGTAGATACTCGCTTTCGCATCTTGTGGAAAAGCACCAACCCTAAAATGAAATCATACAGTGGAGAGAGTGAAAGATAGAGTGCGTTTGTGATCAGTGAGGCCAGCCAAACCAAAAGGAGGCCATAGGAAGTCAAAACCAACCAGAGAAAAACAATTTCAAGATTACTGGATTTTTGAAAGTGCCATTTTACCAACTTCGTCCTGCGGGACTTTACTGTCGCCGCCACGCAAGGTCCTTTCCCACTGGAACCGCAAGGTCCCAAAACTAGAATCCTTCACAGCTGGAAATGGCTTTGTCGGATTTGTTTTTGCTAAAATGTTTTATTACACACCGGCAATACCTCTTGTACTTTTGGCTTTGATCTTAGCACAGTATTACTTGCTATCACAAATAAAAAATCCGACTTACTACCTTTTTTGAAAGAAAATAAACACAGCAAAAACTTGGCCGTCAGCTAAATAAGTCCAACTAAAAGCTACTTTGACTTGTTACCCATTAATCGTCGAGCCAGAAAGGGCTAAACACCATGGGTCACGTTTTCCTATTGTAGCCATCGGTTTAGGAGCGCCCCAAGGATTTCTACATGCCGAGACTGTGAGGTCCCTGAGGTTGCCAAAGGATTAAATACTATGAAGGACTTATTAGTTTAATTCTTGAATGTTAATAAGCTAAGATTGTCAGGTCTAAAAATGTTGTTTCATTTGATATCTTCTAAATATCTTTAACGTAAATTATAAATATTTTGAAAGCTAAATGAAACAGACTTGACAAACAAATCGATGGAACTCGATTGTTTCAAAAGTGTGACTACAAACAAAAATTGTAAAAATTGCACATATCGCCTTTTAAATTGATACTGTTCAAGTCTTAACGTAAACGCTCATTGATAAATAATTATTTCGTTCCAGATCGCCAATGCTGATTATTTCCGTCAGTGGATAACCGAGGACTTCCATTCATATGTTATTAGAAAACGTAATGAGTTTGTCCAAGGCAACCATGTTGAAATACAAGCTCTGTCAGAGATGTATAATAGACCCATTGAAGTCTTCTGTTACAGTTCAGGTTTGTGAATACCCTTATCTTGTAACATGTTGCTGTAAACTTGCTAAAACGTCTTTCTATCGAAAGACTTTTGCTGCACTTCAGGCTTGTAAACACCCTTATCTTGTAGCATGTTGCTGTAAATACGTTATACGCATTTATTTAGTGAAATCTTCTGCTACAGCTAATGTTTGTAAACACCCTTATTTTGTGGCATGTTGATGTAAACACGTTAAATACATTTGTCTAGTGAAGCCTTCTTCTGCTGCTCAGGTTGGTAAGCAAGTTTATTTAAAAAGACTTGGATGGGATACGTCTGAAAACGATCCGGAACTTTGGGGCCAAGTCAGTTTCTCTCTTTGAAAGGTACTTACACCGTGATTACGACAACACAGAAGAATTTAAACAAATGAAAATATAGACAAAAGGGTATAATATTTGAAACAGAAACAGTGGAGAAAAACAGTAATAAAACAACAAGGTTTTAATAAAAAAATAATCCGAATATTACGGCTTCGCATTTGGAAGCCTTTATCAACGGGGGGGGGGGAATAAGAGACTAGCCTAAGGAAACAATTATACCCGTTTTTGTATATTTTGATTTGTTTAACTTTGTAAATGGAAAGGCAGCGTAGTCTAAGGAATTATCTAATACATAAGATATTAAATTAAACTAGAAAAAAGCTGGGCTTTCGTACCATCTCTTTGCTTGCCTTGGTTGGTATGTTGAGCTTAAAGACCTCACATGCTTGTAATCATGACGTCATATTTCCAAGTTTGGGCAGTATTGTAGGCCGTAGAAAATCCGAACATATCTTATAAAAGGAAGAATTAAAAAGAATTCGACTTCAAATGGTGTCATCATTTTGATTGTTTGGAATTGAAAGTACATCGATATGACGTTCAATTTGCTTCTTACCAGAAATAAGCTCTGAAAAAAAAAATCTAAATTTGTGATTCTTCCTGGAATGAATATCATTATATGTTAAACAGTCAGTCAATTTTCATTAGCTTCTTGTTGAAAATACAGCCGATACAACAAACAGGATTTGGAGCAGAAAGATACTATTTAATTATTCATAACACACTCAAGAATTTTGATCTGTAGATATGTAAAAACTGGTTTCATATCTCATAGCGACAAGACTTATTGGCTTTGACAGAATGCGTTGGACTTACGGCGTGAAGTTAGAAAATAATTCTTTCTTTATAATATGCAGAATAATTGTAGCTAATACATTTTGCATGCAGACCCACTATACTTTACCCCCACCTCCTAATGTGCCAATGACCTGGGTATATAGCCCAAATTATATAAATCCAATGCATTATAATAATAATGTATTTCTTACCCGTCTACAAAAAGGGGAGTGACGGAGTACTATATAAAAAGAAAAAAGGAGATTCGGTACTAAATACTTATTTTCGCCGAAACTAATCGAATCAATTCGATGAGAGGAAGACTTCTCTTCGTACATCATACATAAAAGAACTTTCAGCACGGGTAACAACAGATTAGATGATAAGTTAGCCACAACCTTTCGAAACTTCGGTTAGTTATTTACACTTGATGGTATGTGGGGGATGTCTTTCACTTCCATAATGTTCACATCTAATAGGTACAGAACAAGGTTTCTCACGATTGGAGGTATGTCCTCCGGAGTATCTAACACTCTTTGCCGCATTTTTACATTCGGAAGCTCCGTTTCCATAGTGTTGGCAAATGTGGAGCGTTTTTGATTAAACAAGAATTTTACTATCCAAAAGCCATCACTTTTGATCTAAATACCAAGTCCAATTCCAGAGAAAAGGGCACTTACGGTCTGAAAATGTTTTGTGAATATCGACGAGCTTCCCATACGGCTCGCTTTTATGCATTCTGGTGACGCAGCTTTTTTCTCTTTTTCTGCTACACCACTAGGTATCCCTTTCACAACGCCAATGAAGACGGGCTCAGTCACTTTCGTTGTCACAGTGTCGCTTTTCAGGTTTTTTGCAATGTTTTCAGCCGAAACCCGGTACGTCACCCATCACTTGTCTTTGTGGCTATGAAACCGATTTTCTCTGATCTCACATTCACATCAGAGTTCTCGAGTGTGTTCTGAATAATTAACAAGTACCGGTCCTTAAGTAGTCTACAGGTTCGAAAAACCTGAGCAAGCACAGCTTTCAATAAAAATTGCTAGTTCTACAGAATTCTACAAATAAAGGGAAATATATTGAGTCAGTTTATTTCAATTAATATTGCAGATATATGTTGCATAAACTGTGATGCAATTATTTTCTTATTTTTCAAGTTTCAGCCCTGCTCAGTTTCAAGTTCAGTAATTAGAATACCAAGAACACTAAAATTGAAATCAAAATTTTGAATAAAATTTTGGACTTCTTGGGTTTAAATTCAGTATTTTGTCTTTGTTTATTTTCCCAAATAAAGTCCTGAGTGTCTTCTCTTGGCATTCGATACCAATTCCATAACTGTTTTTTGTTTTGTCTTTTTGGCAGATGATCTGCCAAAACTTACCATATAATACAAGTAAAAGGGAAAAAAAGTGATAGTTACCGAAAAAAATATTTTCATAGTTAAAAAAGGATAAAGAGCCCAGCTCTTCAAAATGAGTAAATGCAGATTCGAAGCGATATACAAAGGGGCAAGTTAAATCTCCTGTCCAAGAAGATTCAGCTGGCCCAAAAATTTAGCCCCGTTCTCCAAACATGTAGTACCGTATATAATTTTCTTTTGGCCCTTTACCTTGCAATAATCTACCAAATTTTGGTATTCAGTATAATTCCCACTGCTCAGAAGAAAGACCACGCATTCTTGGAACGGAGATTTTGGCTTAAAATTCCTGTCAATAGTTCTCTTTAGCAGGGGGTCAAAGTATCGATAGTCATCAACTTCAGTCGAATGCTTTAATTCCATGAAGTGGTCCACAATCCTAGTAACAGGAAAATTATCTTGCTTTATAAGTAGGCTCTTAATACCATCCATGAACGATGCCGAAGTTTTTGAAAGGCTTCTAATAAGAGAGGCCGACTTAGTGCCACCCTTAAAGTAATTGGTGGACATTTGTGGCCGAGAATGTGTCTTCCATTGCTTGATGTAATTCAATGCAGCGAGATTACAGCTACAATCGAACAGCGCCTCTTGACACTTATTATACTCTTCCGTAGGAATCGAGGGCGTGCGAATCAAGTAAATTAGAAATAAACGAAGCTTATCTTCTGGGTTTCCTATGGAAGGATCTGAAAGAATTTCATGGAGGGGTCGTTCAAGACTTGGTTTGCTCATTATTTTCTGTTCTAATTCAAAATACACATTTAAGTGTCTCGTTTTTATTTGATCCATGATCGCTTGAAGCAGTGAGGTATGCACCTCAATTCGTTTTTTCTTTTCAACAAGCTGCAGCAAAGAGGACGTAGCTGTAGTGATTTGACGGTTTGTAGATATCAAATCAACTTCACCTTCTGTTATTGTTTCTTTCAGACTTCTGACTTTCTCATTTTCCTGTTTAAACGAGTTAATTTCTTGCTGCAGAACTTCAGTTACGAAGGGAATAGCACTTCCTTTCTGATCGATCCAGAATTTGTCATTATCATTTAGTTCCCAAGTAATTTCCTTTTCCTTGCCACTGTTTTCATCCATCTCCTTAACTGAGACGAATCCTGATTTGTAATCCAAAACATCAGCGATAAGCGTTTGATATGTCCACGCGTGATGCAAGCAGGTTGCTAAATCTATGTCACGGTCTAGAATCACCAACAACGGTCTCTCTTGACAAAAATTGTTGAGTGATCCGAAATCTCTTTTAAATAGAGTTCTAGATGGATTGCTTATGTAACTTTTGATTTTATTGTTCAGTCGTTCAGCTACTTTTTCTGCAGCATTTCCCTTTGGACATCGAATTATAGGGGCACGGCCCATTGTTGCAAAAGCGTCAAACAGCCCTTCCACAATTTGATGCAAAATATCATCGATTTGTTCCTCAGTGGCTCCAGATCTAACCAGGTTGTAATAGCCTAGAGCCTCAGCGCCAATTTTAGACCGCAGCGTAAACAAGTTCTCTTCTGGGCACATAAAACTAGTATACTGACAAACAACTTCATGCACATCATCATATATACCACTATCAAAGGATCCTTGTGCCAACTCTTCTAGCAGAGGCCGCGTAATGTTGCCGGTGAAATTGAAGTAGTACTGGCAGTATAAATTTGCCTTCATGTCTTGAATAATCCGAGTAATGTTTTCGGTAGTTGGCTGACAGAAGTAAATGGACGGACTCGCAGGAGCCGCCTCTCGGGAGGAATGAAGGTTCATGCATTTCAAGACACCCATTTCATCAAGTTCTTTCTGAAGGAATAAATGTGCAATTATTTCTTGAGAAAATTGGTCGTAGATGAGCATCTTCCAATCACAGACTATGTTTGTAAGAGGCTTATTGAAGTTCAACATTTGTTTAAGCATGTCCTTTTGACACTTTCTGATGGACATTTTTACCAAGAAACGTAATTTTTCATTTTGCCTAGTCACAAATCTCGTCTAAACGATTGGTTTTTCTGCAAAATTCCTAGACATCGTAAAAAAAATTTGGCCATTAGTAAAATTAGCCATAAATATATTTTTGTTCACTAGCCTGTAGCAAATAATTTTGCAATTGCTGTAAATAAATTTTGTTTCTCGTGTTAAAATTTTTCGTCTTGCTCGCGATATGTAAATATCGTCAAACTATTGTGACGCTTATGATAAATAGTAAAAACTTCGAAGGTTATAAAACTCGTCTGATATTCCCTCCATGGTTTCCAATTTCGTAAATTTTATGTTAAAAAACATCTAGATAATAAATTTTTGGCCCCCCCCCCCCAAAAAAAAAGATTTTTTTTTTAGCCAATAAACGATTAATAAAGGATAACAAACAAAACAAATAAATAAGATAACTAATGGGCCTTCCACTCTCTAGGGCTCCCATAATCCTTGTGTATTTTCTGCAGCTCCTAGAGAGTCCTCGTTAGTGTCTAACCCCTTACAATATTATCTGCACATTGCAGCTTTCTGGAAATTATTTACAAATTCAGATAAGTGAAAACTTCGATCTCAGCTGGAATCTAGTAAAGAACGAACATAAAGCATGATGCGTAAAATATACCACAGAATACAGTTTTTTGTAAAAAAATTAAATAAATAAAGCTTTTCAAGATGATGAGGGGGGGGGGGGCTCTAGACCTCCTGGTTTGGGTTTTAGACAACAAATGGTTATCTTACAATTTCTATTCCTCAACTTAATCCAATCAGTTTCAAATGTTATAAAGGGCACTAGAACTTTCGATTTCCAGTTGAATTAACCCTCTCCCATGTTTCGAAGGCCTATCCTTCTATACGAAGTGGTCGAAAAAAAGAAGAAAATACATGGAGTGGAGGTCTCATCGTTCCTTACTAAGTCTGCCTCAGTAGATGCGCTTTGATAAAGAACAGTTGATAAACATAACGTCATACTTAAGCACTGTTTGACCTGTTGGGCTAGAACTGTTCTAATAGATAAAGCCAAATCAGTGTGAAGGCATATTATTCAATTTAGCAGCATTAAGCAACAACACTGGAGTAGCAATTCTTCTGGAATTCCAGGAGGAGTGCAAGAAAAAAGAGGAAAAGGTAGCGCTTCCTAACCACTGTAAATAGGACTAAAAGAAAACTTTTGCAACTGACCATAACCGGTTTCAAACTTTGAATTCCAAAGAGTGGGAAATGGTCCAAACCTGTGAAGATGCGGGAAGTTTTCCTCTACAAGATTATTTTTTATGATAGGTGGAGACAGCCAATATATTAAAGAGAAAGTAGCATCGGCGTATTTTCTTTGGCCTTAAGTTGTTTATCTGACGTCATGCCACTTTTTGATTCCCTGCCCGTGGTGGAAGTCGTGGCGGAAATGATTCTCTTTCTTGGCGGTCTTGCAACAATGTGTCAAGTTTTACTTATTTTCACATTTCTTTGTCTTTTCTTCGTTTCTTCTTCTTCGAACGGTCCTTTGCTGTGCTATCATCAGGCATGTTGGAATTTCAATTCTCAAATAAACCTGATGATAAAATGGCGAACGACCGGTCAAAATATGACTAAAATCAATAATCGATAACTATAAAGCCATAGTTACAGGGAAGCTAAACATGTTCCTCTAATTATTATAAAATTTAACGCCATTACTGCACACTGACCCTCACAAATGGCACTCCTCGGTCAAAACCCTTGCAGGGAAATCAACGCCAAAGGACCTGAGACTACTCAAAGATGACGGCACACTGACATCAGCTACTGAAGTGAAAAAATTTTTCTCCGGCATATGCACCACATACCCATCAATCATAAACTCAGAAATTGAGAGTCTCATTGCTGACACCGGGACTGATGAGATATGTGAAGTATCTGAATATGCTGTCTTTAAGGAGCTTCAGAAACTGAAAATAAATTGTGCGTCTTACCCTGGTAAACTCCCTGTTAAGTTGTTACACGAGTTCTCCATTTTTCTCGCAAAACCACTCAGCTCTATTATTAACCAATGTTTTCGCGAACAAGTGTTCCCCAGTGTTTGGAAGAGAGCTTATGTGCGCGTCATTCCAAAAGTGAAAAACCCAAAATCTTGCGACCAGCTCCGCCCAATTTCGATAGTTCCGAACCTCTCTAAGGTAGCGGAATCATTTATATATCGTGAACTTATGTCACAAGTCCAGGGCTCTCTTGATCCATACCAATACGAGTGCTTGAAAGGTAGTAGTACAACTGTTTATCTTGTGCGTCTGTATCACCTTATTGTTGAATGGCTTGACCAAGGAGGCACAATTGTAGATCTCCTCCTAGCCGACTATAGAAAAGCCTTCGACTTGATACGCCATTATACTGCAGTGAACAATCTGAAGGTTATGGGAACTTGCAGACACATTCTCTTATTAATAATAGATTTCTTACGTGACCGACTACAGAGTGTATGTGGTCTCTACCCGGGTGATACTGATTCGGAATGGTCTGAGCTTACGTGTGGTGCCCCACAAGGCACTAAACTCGCTGCCTTGTTGTTCTTGGCAGTGACCAACTTCGTCCTTGCCGATTTTGACGAACGGTTCAAATTCGTAGATGACCTTTCCACCCTCTTAAAATACCTCATTGTGAAGTCTCAAACCGTTCCCCAGTTCAGTGAATCATTTATCGACAACTTTAGAGACCAGTGTTCTGAAAACAGCCTCCGAATCAACGAAACGAAAACCAAAATTCTTCGATTTAACCCTCTCAAAAGGGATTTTCAGTGCCCCCCTCCACCATACCAAAGCGAATCGTCGGCAGTTATTCTCGGTGTTACGTTCAGCGTTGACTGCTCGTTTAGCCTCCACGTCCAAGAGGTAGTGAAAAAGGCGAACTGTGCCATGCGTACCCTTTTACTGATGCGAAGATTTGGTTTTTCAGTGCCGCAATTGAAAACAGCCTACCTGACATATATTTGCCCAATATTAGAGTATGCGTGCCCTGTATGGGGTCCACAGGTTCAGAACACTGCCTATATGAGCGAAGTACTCGAATCAGTCCAGAAAAGAGCGGTGAAGGCCATACTGTCTGATCAGTACACCGATTACGAATCAGCACTGTCTCAACTAAATTTGCCGTCACTTCACGACCGCCGTTTTCAACTTATCTGTAAATTTGGCCAGTTTCTTCTGACAAGTGATAAACACAGAAATATATTACCCTCAATGCTGACAAAAAAAGTAACTACAAGATCAAAAGCAACAAAACTAGCCCAGCCCAAGTGTCGCACTAATCGCTTCAGCAATTCGTTTGTGCCTTTTTATGTTTCTGTCTACAATAAGTGACATGTGTATTAATTTTTTTGTGTCTTTGTTTACTTTGTAAATAATAGCGCGATTTAGTCGGGATTTAAACCCTGACTACGAAAGCTTTTATGTTAATAAATGATTCTGATTCTGATTATGTCTAACAATGAGACTGGCTTAAGAAATTATCTTATATATCTTAAATGTCTGCGATTTTAAATATTAAATTTATATATCCCACGGAGGGTATTGTCTCATCAGAACCCTCTAACTGTGAATTTTGACTGAGTATCAATCTAGGCTCAACCATGCGAAAAATTGCGGCTGATCGGCAGATGTATGGAAGGTAGGCTTCAACCAGATCCGAAACGTGCCGTTTTACATCTCACCCTACTAAAAAGTCAAAATTGGCGGGTGGTCATAGGTGCCAAACTCAAGGGAAACCTTACATCTTTTTTGGGGGCGGGACCTTTTTTAGAGGGAGAGAAATATCTGTTTAAAAATGACTCCCTTAAAAGTACCGTAGTGAACAAAATTGTTACAGAAACTTGTAAGTTTCTGCACATTCTACATAGAGCGTTTAGTTTTTTGTTCTTTTTTAGCTGAGACTTGTTATATAGGGTGAGAATGTTTTAGATGATTGTAGCTAGGTGAAAGTGACAAAAGAAAATACTCCAAAAAGATGTCTAGTGGCAACTATTCATCTTGTAACACTATTTTCAAAATATTCGTTATCATTCAGGGTCTACTGAACAATAACTTGTAAAAATGTATACGGGAAAACATTTTTGGGAATGTAGGGTATATTACAATATTTTAATAATTCCGTGGGTATATTACAATACCCACGGAATGAGAGAAATTTTTGAATTTCGTGGCTTTCACACTACGCACGTAGTTTTCTATGCTAAGTGGATAAGTTAGGTTACAGTTTAGTAAAACCTTTCCAACTTAAACATATCCTTTCTCACTTGGTCGACGTAAACATCCGTAAAACGATCATAATCATGGTTGCAGCGGTCGCTATACCCTAGTAAAGGACGACTCAAGGCATAGTAACCAAAACTAAAAAAAATGCGTTTTGCCATTTGTAGCTTTTTCAAGCATGAATGGTAACTATTATCTCGATTAGTCTTAATAGTAAAACGTTATTTTGAAAACAAATTCATGGGTATTTTGCAAAATAACCCGAAACCCCTAAAAGATGGCACCTAGAGTCCCCTGCCTTGAACAACAAGGAAAATGACGTTTTCGCATGGGTAACAGTGATGTGTCCTTTTCTTCTCCTCTGCTGCTAGTGGGGCACTGGAGCGTCATAGAGAGCTGTTTAAGGGATCATTTTAAAGACAATTGCTTTGTCTAGTGCCTTCCTTACATCCCCTACTGTTTTGAACAGTTTGCTGTCTCTTATAAAAATTGAAGTGCAAATTGAACTACTACCATGACATCTTTAGCATACTAATTTACTTCAGATGATCTTTGAGGGTAATCTTGGTGTGAGATCCCTTTTCTGAACTAAACATCACCGTCTAAAATCATCATCATAAGCAGACTATTCAAAACTTTTTATTTAGAGGTTGAAAACTCTTATGGTTGAAAACCTCCTGAACTAGATGTTTTCAGCCCTCTGTCTGAAATTGAGGAATATCGTATATTACTTGGACTGCTGTGATAAAAAGTAAGGAAGGGTAGGGGCAATTTTGGTTTTTTCTAAATTATTTACTGCCTGTGAAATAATCATTTTTACTCTATTCCGATGATTCAAAAAAATATTTGAGCTGATGTAAATTTGTGTTTAGTTTTCTCAATTATGTGACCAACGTTTGGAACTAAGTCAAACTAACTTAGGATTCGGGCTTTGTTTCTGAGGATTACTGTTTGACTATGTGTAGAAGGATGTTTAAGATTTTGCACTAATGAGTTCAAAATATCGCAATTCGGAAGAGGAAAGCAAAGAGGTAGATGATTTGGGAGTCATTACAAAAAAGTGCGTCAAACCTAGCTCTATTAGGAATAGGTTAAAACCTAGACTTTGGGATGATGAGGTTGAGGAGGCATTTAATGCCATCATTTCTGATGAAGCACTCACATGTGTTAGGCCCTATTATACAGAGCGTCAGGTTGCACAACTTGCTCCTCTTATTGCCAAAATTAAGAGTTTCATGGAGATCCCCATTCACCCTAGATCTGTTGCTACACCTCCCCTATACAGCCCTGGAGATTGTAATGCAGAAATAACCTGCCAAATTTGCTATTACAGGGTGTCGTAGATTACAGATACGATTATTATCAACTCACTTCATATTAACGTTCAGTTATGTAACCACGACGTTTGTCATGCGTGATTCGTGCATAGAGGTTGCAACAAAAAGTGGTTGCAAGTAGGCCTATATTTTGACTTACTGGATTTGTTATTGCGCTACTTGTGAAGAAGGTCCGTGCTCATGTCCTAAGCCCTGTGGTAAGCCAACTAAGGTCGAACCCAAACAAATGTATTTTAAAGAGGAATATGTTATTTCTTATTCAAGTTTATTTGACTAGCTTCTTCAGCGTTTTGGTATTTGGGATAAAACAAACGGAGGTAAGGTTACTAGGCTAAATATCGAGGAAGTATTTGGGCCATAATTACTGTAAACACTTGATCGGTTCAACAGGCCGAAGTCGAGAAGAGCTTGTCGATACGTACACACTTAAGTCCAAAGTCAGTTAGTGTTGTTTCTTTTTTTGCTTTTGAAGAGGCCTCTATTCACAGAATGAAATTACAAACCTACTTACAAAATGCAAGAATTCCGTAGTGGACTTAAAAGGTGCCTCAGGTTAAAACACATGGTAAGGTATATTAGGCAATTAATTAAAAAAAAATCCACAAAATAAGTTTTTCAAAAAAAGTAAAGAACTCCATTAAACCAAAACATAACAAAAATAGAATCAAATAATCTACCAATCATACAACTACCACAAATCAGCATCAATAAATAAATGAAACCGAAAACGAATAGAAATTAACATAAATTATAATCATCAGGGCGCTGGGGGCTGTGCCACCCCTAGAGACATTATTATATGTTCTTTGGACTATTCTGAACAAAATCGTTATCTCATAGTTTTAATCAGATGCGTTTGGTGAAAATAGTGGTTGTCAGGGAGGGGGTCTAAATGCCCTCCATCACTTTTGACGTCTAAAAAGGAACTAAAACTCCCAATTTTCAACCAAATGAGCCTCTTCTAAAGTTAAACAACCATCCCATCCATAAAAACCTTAAATGCCCCGTGTCATTACTTACAACCCTCCGTCCCTATGCTCTGGTGGTTTGTTTCAGCCCCAAAAGCCTTGTTATATGATCTTTGGTATATTTTGAATAAAATGGCTGTTTCGAAATTTTTAATTTGATGTATTTCGGGAAAACACGACGTGTTCAGGGGACGGGGGTAAATGCCTTTTGATCATTTTGACTCTTAAAAAGGGCACTCGAAATGCAGATTACCAATCCAATGAGTCCCTTCTAAAGAATATATGGCCTACCTTTCTAAAGAACCTTATATGCCCCTGAGGCATAACTTAAAACCCTTGCCCTGAGAGCTGTGGGGGCGGGGAAGTCTTCCTCAAAGACATAATTCCGGACTCTTCAACTATACTAAAAAAATTGTTATCTTCAAATTTTGATTGGATGTCTTTGGGGGAATGATGAGGGGGGGGCTGGTTTCTCTCAAATCACTTTTGACTCTTAAAAAGGGTACTATAACTTAGTAGAGATGACCCTATAACTCCGGTACCCACACCATATATGGGCATAGAGTCATTAGGGAGAATGATTGCGTAATCGGTCAATGACCTCTTTCTCCAGGTGTGTTTTTGGCACGCTCTTAGCGAATGTCAAGGTCAATGTTGTTATTGTTTCCGAGCCAAATGTCAAGGTCAATGTTGTTGTTGTTTGAGTCATTAGAGAGAACACGTGGTTAATAGGGTCAATGTTGTTGTTGTTATTCGAGGCAAAATCTCAAGGTCAATGTTGTTGTTGTTTCCGAGCCAACTTTCTTTTCAGTCTAGAGTTGGCAGTCAGAGTGAAAGGATTGAAAAATGAATAAATTTGAGAAAGAGAGAATTAGATCTCTGTTTACGGAAAAACATTTGATTTTGAATGATGATTTTCTAGAGCTGTCTATTCAACTTTTAAAGTGCGATTCAAATGCTTATACTCAATTTATTGATATCTTGATCACGACACGACAGAATGATATCGTGGATATACATTCATTGCCAATGTAGATGGCTCCTCCTTCGAAAGAGGCAACGTCACAGAGTTACTCCTCTCCCCTTTCCTACACTTTGAATTTATGGCGCGAAGAGGATCAGTTTCGTTTTAGCTGTGAGAGAGTTGACATCGGAAACCAAAATGTTCTATATATGCCCATTGTGCATGTACACTCTTGGCAGTTGGACTCAATGTGAGAATTGTACAATTATTGATGACTATAATGAAAAGTGTAAATTATGTAATCCTTGAAAATTACATAGAGGATATGCTGTACAAATTAAAGGTTGTAATTCATGTCTTGAAGAGGTGTGTGACTCTCACCCTAGCGGGCACCTATGTTCCAATTGTATCATTGATAAATGTGATCAGTGGGAGAATACTTACCCCGCTATGATTAGAAAGAATCCTAAACGTGATTTTAGTTTATTTCTACGAGATTGGTATCGTCGTGGGTTTAAATTATTCTGGGAAGAGGAATCTGGTCTACGATTCAACTGTTGGGGTAACAAGACAATCTGGTTTCTACGTCATCGCTGTGACGACACTGCCTATTATGACTATAAACCTAGTGATTTTTATTTGGCAGTTACCGAATGTGATTCACCATTTGAAAACACTGTATGTGATATTGCTTCAAATAGACAGATTGAAACTCGTGAATTTCATAACATGAATGCAAATAGTATCACTGACTATACAAAGAGGTATGACAAGAGTGAATTTATATTGTAGTGCAGAAAATTTGACACCGACTTTGCCATCAATCAATGTCAATATATAGTGAAGCCAAATGATTTACCGTAACTAGTTGTTCACGAGAGTTACCTATACACAGATGACGAAATCTAAAAGTAAAGATTTAAAGACATTGTTGTATATATACATTTTATTAATAAACAAATTCACAAACATTTTTTAAGCACTTTATTCTTAGGGCACTGAAATCAATATTAAATACACTTGTAAGGATATTTTCCACTAGAAAGTCGTTCAGACGGGGATTCTCATCATAAATATTGAGAAAGTGCTAGTAAGTATATCCAAGGTATCGGAACACAAAATATAGCCGTGCATGGAAGCCGCAGCTCTTAGTCGTTAGATCCTGCACCCTCTTTCGATTTTGAATAATAGTTTTCCCACTGCTCTCAATATAGTTGCTGACGTGTGGTGTGTAGAATGTATAGGGTAGACCAAGAGGATCAAAAAATTCGATATTCTTCGCTGTTTGAAAGATGCACAGCCTATGACCCGTCCGCACAGTCGATGGACTGCTATTAACAATAATCAAGGTATTGTTCACGCTTTGAATTTTTCCAAGACAGTCTGAGGGCAGACAATAGGATTTGTACTGAGACATGTAGGGGTCCATATTAAATACACTGATTATTTGACTGGTGTTCATGGCGCCAAGTCTAGTAGAACACTGCCTTCGGGAGTGATTTCACAATAGGTTTCATATTGATTTAGTGAGATTAGGGCAACACTCTCAGCCAATGGGTTGGCAAATGTACACTCTAAACTCACAGTCCCCGTACGTACAGTACTCATATCCTGTTTGCCAGACAAATCCAATACAATAATACAGTGTGTTTTAGCAAACATATCTTCGGTTATACCATTTTCAAATAGTTGCGAGTCATGATCTAGGGTTTGCATGGTCAACTCATACAATGTTCTATAGGATTTATCAAAAGATAGATTGTAGAGAGGGATACCGTTTACTTTGCACACAAGAGATGAAAGTCCAAACATCTCGAATTTATGTGGGTATTCAGTCCATGATCCTATTGCAATGGCGCTTTTTACAAATGCCAAAGCCATTTTCGAGGGGATTTCACCATTGATAAAGGATGAATCGGTGAAGGTGCGTGACCCCATGGCAATATGTCGTTGATTGGTGATTGTATGAAGAACAAGTAGTTTAATATTGTTACAATTAGATCTCAGTTTTTCCACGGCCAAAGCAACAGAACTCATAAACTGTTGTTTGCGTTCATGAAGTATTGCTGAGGTGAGGGAGGGACTTACATCAGGATTGGCAGCAAGTTCCTTTCTCAATATAAAATAGGATGGTGCAAGCGTCAATTTTATATCTACTTTAACATTGGGCGGCAGCCATTGGGGTATATTAAATATTTCATGATATATTTTTCCAACTAGATGTAATTCACTAGTTGTAGCATTTTTAAGCGCGTCTGTACTATCAGTATTAGTAATATATTCATATCCATTGGAGGCGCCTCTCAAGTCCTTGTATGACTTGGGTGTCATCAGCATGAGTTGGATAGAGCTTGCATAGTTTGAGAGAGTGTTACTTGTGCTTACCAGCGTGCCATTGATGCAGACACTAATTTGATGAAATAAATTATGTAATATACAATTTTCAAAGGATATTTCATCAGCTCCAATTGGCATTGTATTATTGGATTTCCGCACTTTCATTTGTAAATCTATAAATGTTGAAGACATGTCCATAAAGTAGTCTTCATTGGAATAAATTTGAAATTGGATATTATCGGAGAGGGGTTGTAGTGGAAAAAATTGTTCATAGTATCCATGCTTGACACTCACATCAACATTTTCAGCATTGAATAGATTCAATGAGGCGGTGATTGAAGGTTGAGAATCCTTATGTGGCAGGTAGGACATTTTAGGAGAAGAAATCTAGTTTCGATCTGACAATTCTATTCTTCCTGGGACTTCTGGTTACACTACGTGTTGGCTTTCTTTTCTTTGACAAAAGGGATGTCTTTCGTTTCCCTCCTGAGTAAAGACTGATGAGGGATGCGTTGTTTCTTGACCTTTTTAAACCTTTACAATTCTGTTTTAATCTCTCGCCAAGGGTTCATGCACTGGACCAAATATTTTCAGAAGCATTTTTTTTTAAATACTTACCAGAACCCCAATCGTATAGTGTAGACGCTGCAAAATCTGTCGCAGCCGGTACAAGATATTTTCTAGCCAGTGGTAGTGAAGAGCAAAACAGCTTAGCAAACCAGCTGCCAAGACCATAGCCAGACATTGACGAGCGACCCTTATAATAGTCCATTCCATTGCCCTGTTGTCTTGGACCAAGAGTATTAACATAGCAGTCAATATCAGGACAAGTGAATACCACTTTTTTATTATACATCTTTATGTTGAACGATGCGTCGAAAATGACATGTAATCACGGCCAAACTTTTTGAAATCGCTATGGGATCGCTCAATTCAGTTCTTAGTGTTAACTGACAGAGTTCCAAATAGGACGTGTTTACTGGAATATACTGAAGATGCTTTATATTGTAGTGATGAATATGTTCTTGATTGGTTTTTCGTTCAAGAACTCGTAGGAGGGGGACATTTGAATTACCAACCCGAGATGTTTCCACAAATGAAGCATAGAGAAATATACAGGTATCCGTGGAGAAGGCAGGTGGGTAGTCGGCAAAAATGAAATTAGTGTTTCCGGCACTTTTACCATTGATTATATTGAGCTTAAAGCCAAGAACATCCTTTAGGTTATCATTGAGAATAACCTTTTCACTGGCAATAGGCGAACTAATGTAGATGTTGCCCTCCTCCTTTGAATAGTTGAAATGAAAAGCTCCTTTTTTACGAGCGGAAATTCTTTTATTAATAGAACGACATAAATCATTCATACAGGTGAGTTCCTCGTAGGGTAATTCAATATATGGATATTCAACCAATTGATTTTTTGAATTTGTTCTTGATCACCCAGTGGCGGCGGCCAATCATACGGTCTAATTTTAATTTCGTATTCACGATCATTTCTTAGGATACCATTGGATTTTTTGAGAATACAATCGACAAGAGCCACTTCATACTTTCTCTCAAATTTAATGGTGGGGGAGAGTTTTGTCCAAAAATCACTTGTTTTATTCAAGTCATTGTAGAGAGGATCAGAAACATTGGACATGAAAGTCACATAGAAATCATTGGGCATTGTTAATATTTTCAGCACTGACACAAGAATCAAAATCCGAGTTGTATCCTAGCCAACGAACAAGCAACTGTTTCTTGCCCCTACGAGTACGACTCTTTAATATCTTTTCAATTTGATAAATTTCACTAGTGTTTCTAACTTTTTGTAGTTCATATTCATAAAAACAGCCAAGAATCTCATCATCTTTGGTATCTCGTAGTCGATAAGTTATGGGCATAGTGTCTAGGATTTTGGACACTTTAAAAAGTTCGGTGCTCCATAAATAATTCCCCTTTTCAAAAATATTGCTGGCTCTATTAATTCGAACAGTATCACCAACATTGAATTTCTTCTTCTTTTTCTTCTCATTGCCATTGGAGTATTGCTTTAGAAAAGTATCAAATGTATTCTCACTGTAGTGAACATCCGGAGGGCTAGAGTTGGACAAAGATCGATGTGGTCGATGGTTGTATATCTGCATGATTTTATCTAAATCGTGCTTTAAAACATTTCAGTGTACAATATCTTGAAATTAATAGACGAATCGTTCTTATTAATCGTTCAGCCAATGCAGCCTTTATTGGACTATGACTGTGATAGAGTGTTGTATTATATTTCAAAAGAACCTTTTGCACATGTGGATTAACAAATTCACTACCGCGATCTGATCGAATTTTTCTATACGAATCCTGTTCGAGAATACTTTCAATGGCCCGAGCAAATTCAACACCTCTCTTTGATCGCAGTGGAATGGCATAGGCATAGCGACTAAAGACACTGATTGCCA
This sequence comes from Artemia sp. Qi Xiang Cuo, assembly GCF_049724085.1. Lineage (NCBI taxonomy): Eukaryota > Metazoa > Arthropoda > Branchiopoda > Anostraca > Artemiidae > Artemia > Artemia sp. Qi Xiang Cuo. The sequence continues at coordinate 766,965 of NC_142796.1, read as the reverse complement.
CTAGAATATATTTGTAGGGTGTATTGTGACGTCGTTGAACTGCGTCTAAAGTTAAAAGATCCATTTGCATTATATGCAGAGGGAAAAAGGCTTTAGTTTGACGATATTGTTTACTGCGAAGTCTATGATTCCGATGTAGTGTGTAACTTGGTTCATTTTCTAGATAGTCTTTTGCTTTTTTCAATGTGTTGCCAGACACAGCTCTAGAAAGCGTTTTGGGAGAACTTAAACTCCCCGCTTCACCAACGTTTTCATAGATACCTTTCAAAACTTCATCCATTTTGAACGTAAACACGTAGTGTAATGTCCAATCCCCTTTTGCACACTGGTGGGTGAATCAATTTGTCTTCGCTTTTGACTAGCAGTCACAGGTGTTGTAAAATCAGTGGTGCTAGTATCTTCTTCTTCTTCTTCTTTTTTAAATTGTGTTGTTGGATGTTCATTTAATTTCTTTAGAATTTGCTTATTGCCAATAAGACTTTTGGGAAAGTTTGATACACCTAGAAAGGTGTATAGATTATCGTCAAAGGATAAGAGTCCTTTACGATTCGTCACCATATCACAAATTAAATCAACTAGATTATAACTTTTTCCCCGAATTATAATTCGTTTCCCTATGCTATCGACTTGAACTTGATCACCAGATTCCGACATGAGATAAGATAATACTCTTTTACTCTGTTCTCGATAGGACAGTGGCAATTGGTTACCAATTTTCAATACAAACAAATTCAATTCCTTCTCCTTTGATCGTGTAGAATATTGATATGTTTCTTGTTTAGAGGGATTGGCGACGGTGGGTCTCTCACGATAAGGTCTATGTTTGTCCATACATTGCAATGTATCTTGAAGTAAAAGCAGTTTTTTATCATCGGCAATATTCTCATCATTAATGAATTTGTTTAGATTGTCTTCAAAATGCTCGACGGGCGAGAGAGCGAGTTCTATAGGTGTCAATTTATAGGGTTTTGCCATTCTATAGAGAAAACTGCTTACAAGTCCTGCGATTGTCGGTAGTAAAAGCGTGAAAAAGCTAAAGCCTGCTTGAAGGAGCCGTGTTCATTTAAAATTTTGTAACGTTTTTTTAAACTACCAGGCACCTAAAACTAAAACATTTTGGGTTTCCTTTATTATAAAAATTTATTGTCATTTAAAAATGCCCTTAGTCAAATTTAAAAAAAGTTAATATATTATATTAATAAAATCATTTTCAACGCTATATTTAAGTATGGCCTTCCTAAGCAAGGGTTTTGAAGTGCTTAAAACAGAAAATAAATGCCGTTGTTCGTGTAGTTTCTTCAGTGTCATGATAGCGACTAATAGCCTTTTCTACTATTCACCGGAAGATATACTGTAATTTCATTGTCGAAAATGTCGGTGACTACACGAAGATCCTCGGGCGTGCTCTGATTAAGATCCAATAAAATGTAGCCATTTGGCTTGTTTGTGGCTTGTGTGTACGTTGAAACCATACATTTTGGGGCGCGGGGTTTTATATTTTTTTTTAGATTTAGTCGTGAGCTATAAACACTCACGACTCGATAGATAATATAGATAGTACAATTCAAAGCAAGGGTTCGCATACATTTGCTCTGATGAAACAGATTGTGTAGAACTAGGGTTATGGAAATGTTTTCATGATGAGATCGGACAGTGAACAATTGCAGCATTTCCTGTGAGAACTGTTCAATGGATTCAGCCAAATCATCAATGATCAGCCAAGAGTTTGGTTCAATACTATTGAAAACATCAAGTCCTCTTATGAATTGTATTGGTATGGTTGTGGCAATAGCTTTTATTTTATCATAGGACTCTTGCCAAATACTATAGCAATGATTTTTTTCGGTTTTTCCGAAAACATTTTATCGCAATTTTGAATTATTCTAGCTAAAAGCGTTGTTTTCCCCGACATTGAGGGACCACACAAAAATGATCTGAAGGGTGCTTTAAATTGAGACAAGCTGTTGACAACAGTCGTACTCTGACTAGCTTTAAATCATATTTTTCCAATGAATAAGTAGCAATAATCTTCCATTATATTGAAGAACAACAAAAACAATATTTCACGATGCCATATATTACAACAAATATTTATTAAACAAGAACAATTGACAAAATTTCATGGTCAACATGGACAATTATAACACTTTTTGTACGACACCTTTGTCCATCTACAGCACTTTCTGTACAACACTTTTCTGTACAACTCTTTTGTACAACACTTTTCTATACAACACTTTTCTTTACAACACTTTTCTTTACAACACTTGAAAGCAACACTTGGAACTAGCACAGTTGAACATTAGAGTGATTGGTGGCCCCCCCCACCCCCCGGGCGCCGGCCTTGGGAAGGGTCCCCCCTCCCCCCCCCGGGAGCCGCGATGGAAAAATAGTTGTCGTCACTGCTACGGGTTAGTTGAGGTTGGGTTAGTGCTTGGGTTAGATGAGGTTGAGTGGTTAGTTGGTTAGGTTAATTTATCCAGACCAAGTTGATTACGATAGTCAATGCATTCAACTCGATCTGAAATACGGTAGTGGCCATGGGGCAGGACACTCACACCATTCTCGAGCACATAGACCTTGTCGGATATACACGACATTGCATTTTTTTTCTACTCTCACAGTATAATTTCTATACTGTAGAGAGCGAATTCCAAGCACTTGTGCTCTTGGCACTAGGCTACTTTCTACGCAGTCTTTGAACACGCTTATATTAAAATTTCTCTTTACAAAATGTGTAGGCACCCCTTTACATGTCTTCTTTTCATCCCCACTATGTGTTTCCACGCAATAAACTTTGGGACCCGGGAACATCCCCCTGGAGATCAAATCACTCTCTGTTTCTGATTTTAATTTTAATAGTTGGTTGGGGGCTTGACGTTTCACCAGCTCGGGGTAGAGAGATGGATTCCAGTTGGTGAAATCCATCAGCGAGCTGATATGCACCCCCTTTTGCAAATCACCCAATAAATCTTCAGTTTTTACTTTTAGCAGTAGAGAATCGGTATCCCCATAATATACTTTTACCTCCCCCTCCCGTGGCCATTGCACCTTGCACACATTGTAAAAGAACGACAACATGAGCTTTTTTGAAATTTCTAGTACTGAACTACCTCCTGCGATATTCTTGTTCAGTACTACGTTTCACTTTTTCCTGTGTAGAAGAACCATGCCGGCCTCTATGCTCGTGAATGATGTAAAATTAGGGTCGGCAATAATTCGTGCACACTCTAGAGGGTCAGTTACGACGTCACAGCGAGATCTGTTACGTACGCTTTCACACATTTTGCCAAACGCTGAATTTAGAATGAGCTTGTACAATTCCTTCTCTACCTTTGAATTTGCCCTAGAACGTTTATCGACAAAAGTATCGATAAACGTTTTCAAATAAGGTTTCTGATTAAACTGAAGGACCTTATGTATTTTGGTGATTTCGAAACCATTGTTCACTATCCAGTGCAAAAGCACATGGTGAACAACGATATTCTCTTTAGGGTCCAAATCAGCAATCAGTTTCTGTTTAGAGGGAGTCCAATGCATTCCCATATCCTCGACCAATGACCGATTGTAGGGGCTCAACGAGTCCCTGGTCACTGGTCGATTGATACAGGGAAAAACAAAATCTTTGACTGAGTCGTGAAGGGCCAGTGGAATGTGACCGTCAATTTCAAAGAACCATCCTTGTGGCCCGTTGTCCTCGACGGTGGTAATGTCGGGGAACTCACAAGGATTCTCAAGCCATTGATAGTTCCCACACGGCAAAGAGTAGTGGGACATTGCCGAGGGGTACAACGAGTTCATGTCCAAGAAAACTGCATTTGACTTTACACCGGTGCTTTGTCCGCTCGGATCGGTTGATAAGACCCGGTCCCCGTGAAAAACATACCCTCCCCTCATTGAACGCTCTACAAAAAGGTGTTGGTCTACATTCGTGATTAGGCCTATTTCCTCCCTGCTAATTTTTAAAATTAAATCCATTACTAAATGCGGTGTAGAAAAATAATATCCTATATCTAGTCCAAACTCTGAATAGATCTGGTCTGTATTCTTACAGACTATATCCAACAGAGTTAAAACGTCACTGGCCAAGTACAGTCTACAATAATCCCACCCATTTTTACAATTCCCCTTAGCCCACACCTTCTTGGCAAACTCGTACTCCTCGACTGTGCATTCACTGTTGGTGAGTGAATTGTGAAAAGCTTCAATTGGAGGTAGTTTCTCCTCGCTTAAGCGAGTGCCAGAACAGTAATAATCATATGCATATACACCTTTGCTTGTTAATAAGTCAGACATTTCTCTGTCTGGAAAGTGCTGTTTAAGCAAGGGAAAGCTATCAAAATTGTCGCTTTTCTGCACTTGAATCAATTTACTTAAGTATTTGGGGAAAAAACTAAAATAATCTAAAAACCTTATTTTATTACAGCACGTACGCCCATTATCCACTACCTGCCATTTCAGTTCGAGAAGAAACAACTTCTCGGCTGATTTGGGAATGATGTTATAGGCAAATGAATTATTCACCCATGGACTATCTACTCCCCCTCCCTCCCTGTGCATACGTGCCAGTGCCGGTAAAATAAATTTTAAGTCATAGTTAGAATTATGAATAAAAACTGGGATAAAAAACTGTTGGCTAACGTTTAAGTTACATGATTGATGCGCTACCCCCCTAAAATTACTACCCCCAGATGATATTTCCTGCCACAAATGATCGTGGTCTCTGACTTTTCCCCGCCCCCCGCGGTTCCCTGTAGTGCCCGTAGCCCCCGCTCCCAACTCCCCCGTACCTACCCAACATATTTTTTGATTTTTAATCGCAAGACGATCCTCTGCAGACAGCACCACTGGATAATGCGTATTTCTCAAACGAGAAATAGCACCATTAGCCGTGCCAATCAGTTTAGTCAATGCCTTAACCATGAACTCATCTCCCTCATCCAATGTTTCTACTACTTCTAACAACCGCATGGTATTAGAATTATCTCTTTGCGCATGGGCATAGGAGACTGCAATGGCCTGGTGTTCTTTGATACGGTTTGGATATTGGGGGTCACTCACCTCCACCAGCTTAGCTTCGCAATCCAAAGATATTTTGTTGCATTGGAGAAGAGTATTCTGAAAATTTTTGAATCGTAAAATAGCCCTATCCCCTGAAACCGTTTCCACTGTCTGGTACCCATGTCGTCTACAATGCTTCATGTGACCCCGCAGTTTCATATCACTACGGAATTGTGACAGGCATGTTGGACAGTAGAAACGCACCCCCTTCTGCTTACCACCCCCCGGTACGCTACTAATGTCAATGCTTGGGGTAAAATGCCCGATTGTGTTCGGTTGTCTAGGCGGTGTGTCAAGCAACCAAACCCAGTGTTTAACCAAATCAACTGAGGGGCCCCTTACGGGGAAAACCACCCCCTTCTTTTTAGAACGAGCCCCATCTTCAAATTCTGTTTCGTACTGTACCACAGTAACGCCTATGTTTAAATGGGCATTAGCCCTTTCAAACATGTCAATAGATCTTAGCGTTACTGGGTATTTTCCTTCTAAGCATGAAAAATCTACAACTGGGAAATCGGACCCTTCCTTCCCATGTACAGCCCAGTGATCTAAATTCTTCTTGGTGGCTTCATCTTTCAATGGTCGGAAAGCTGATATGAGGAAAGCATATCTGACACACTTTTGATCTGTTTCAAAACGGATTTTCTGGACACCTTGACAACCCTCTAGATCTGGATTATAATTTAAAACTGTACCCTTATCCCTATGCCCCCCTCTTAAAATAAAATCTTTCTTAAATTTACAAATATTTATGGTTACATTGTCAATGAACAAACCTACTGAGCCGCTCCCATTTTCGTTATAGTTCTTGAGATGTGCTATAATTTGTCCTACACACTCACTAAAAACTTCCTCAAAATTTTCTAAATTTTGATAAATTACGCGCATCTCGGAATGTACAAAATGATAATAAACCTCACTTTTCCCCTCAGTCAAATAAAAAACCTTTAAAACAATTGAAACCTTAATTGAATCCCTACCCCCCCACAACTGAATTTGTTGCTCCAGTAGTGCATGAATTTTATCTACATAAGCATGCACTATTTCTACTGGATCAAAAACAAAATTTCCCTCCATAAGTGTATTAATAGGGTCTCCAAATGGTGCAGTGAAAACAACTATATTATTCAATATTGTATTGGACAGTTGAAAGTCTGGGAATGATGTATCCCCTCCCCCTACTTGTTCAACAATATCTGGACTCTGTTCCACTTCAGTTGTTTGAAGTGGGTAATCGGTGGGAGGAGGGTTCCCTGCCAATTCCCGGGTAAAATCGTCTAAAATTTGCAAGGTATTTTGGCTCAAGTCTACCAGTTCAACTGTGCTACTATCTACTTTAAAAAAATCATCTAAAAACTCATCAATATTGTCAGGTACTTCAATAGAGTTGTCCCATGTTAAATTGTTGGGGGACTCCAAAGATGCATCTTCTTCCCCTTCTTCACTAGACGGCGAGTAGGGGGCCAGGACAACCTATAAATGAAAAAAATAGCTTAACGACGATCTAAGATATGACATAGGATTTTTTTTTTTCTTTTATTTTTTTTTTTTTTTGGGGGGGGGGGCATCCCTGTGGCACTCCCTGACCCGTGGCGCACCCGCAGCGCTTCCCTGACTCGTGGCGCATCCCTGTGGCGCTTCTTGGACCTATGGCGCTTCTTGGACTCGTGGTGCGTCCCCCGGCGCGTCCCTTGCCCCGCAGCGCTTCCTAGACCCAAAGGCTACGTGGTTCCCGGCCGTGTTAATAAAGTCCGCCCAAAACCGTATTGTTATAATACATAAGTCCAAGTTTCTCTCTAATCACATTCTATAAGTTCGGTGAACTCTTCATTAGCTCGCAATTATTGTAAGCCACCGCACGAGTGTTCCAGGATTGAACCGTTAACTCGGTTTCCCCTTCACTAAAATCTTTGGCACAATATAAATATTCAGTGTAAATTAGAACGTCAATATGTGACAGATGGGATAATCTCTCTCTCAAATTACGTGAAAAAGAGCAGTCGGTGTTTCAAAGGTATCTAAAATATATATGATAGCAACAGAGAAAATATTAAAGATTAGAAAAAATAGGGGATTTTGAGTTTCAAATGCAGCGATTATTAATAGAAATTACCTAAAAATATTCGCTTATGAGATAGCGGCGAAGAGATAGGGGTGAATGCATAGAAAATAGCAAAGATTAGAAAAGGAGCAGTTTGACAAGCAAAAAAAATATATTTAGATATCTCTGTGGGAGGGCAGAGAAAATAAGGGTTGGGAGGGGGGTTAATATTTTAATAAATCTCTGAGATATACTTTTACACAGTGTTGAAAAATAGGTTTGTTTAGATATTTCATGGTCCTGAATGATAGAAAAAAGTGAAAAGACAAAAGTAAAGAGTAAAAGGCTCTCTAACAGCTAAAAATAGCTTACTTGATTGAAAAAAAATACTCACGTCTTCAAATTGATCAATCACTTGACAGAAAGCTGGAGGCTTGACCATTACATGATAGGGAGCCATTGGTTGGTCTATGACTTGCTTGAAGGAGCCAACCCTTCTATCTTGCATGGAAGGCTCAGGACTTGACGGAGAGTGCACTGACGCTTGATGGGGAGCTGATAGCTCAGATATTGCGTGAGAAGGGGCCTATGTTTGGCCTACGGCTTGTCTTGAAGGCCCAGGTAACGTCTGTTGGAGGGTGGAGGGGCCAACGTTAATGTCGTGTGCAGGAGCTGTGACTTGCGTAGCCTGGACAGGGGCTTGCATGGAGTGGACAGGCAAAACTTGTTTGGGGGGCTTTGGCCAGTGACCATATTGGACAACTGTCGCCTTCGCAGGGGGCACAGTATTGGCCCTCACTTTCTTAGTAGGTGGCGGCACGCATTCTTCGCTATTTGCATCAGACATAGGTCCCATCAATGTAGTGTTCGAAAATTCTTCATAATTTACCTTAAAGAAGAGAAGAAAAATAAAATCAAAATAATTTCTCCCTTTTTAAAGAAAGAAAGTTATTAACCATTATTTTGTTTAGTTTATCACTAAGAAAGAACAAAACCAATATTCTCTCCCCCCCTAAATTTAGGAAAATTAAGCCATCACTCTCATAGAGTTAATAGTGCGTTTTATTCATGCGAAAGGCATATCTTACTAGCTTTTATTCAAATGTTATAGCTAAAATCCCTAAATGATGAAGAAGCAATAATCTTTTCTATTTCTAATAAAAGCGCTAACCCCCAACAAAAATCCTGGATTCACGCCTGGGAATATAAAAGAAACTTTATTGAGAGCTTGAAAAAATTATAAATTTACACATTAGTTTTCTTGTCAATGTGCGTATATGTCTACACACAGAATCCCCCTTACTTTTACTTACAACGAAGCTGTTAGAAGCGATGTATTGCCCCCTCCCCCCTTTCACATAATATCCTAAATATATTGTTAAACTTAATCTGTTTCTCTCCTTCCATATAGGTTACGAAACTACAATTCTAATTATTGCTTAAAAGTGTTTTAATTTTGACGGAGAAACCCTTTGGCTGCTGCGTTTGTAAACACATCGGAAGAGGGGACGACAAAGTAATTATAACCCTGCGGAAATGTACTGTCAAAACATAGCGGGTTAATAGCTAAGAGATATGCAGAAGTTGATAAGGCTTACAGAAAGGCCAAATTTATCGAAAAGGTATTTCTTTGTGCGGTGGTTAGGTTTTGACGGTAAAAGAATATATTTACGTTTTGCATTCAGTATGGTTTGTTTGGGGGGGGGGATTTAGCTGGAAATATAGAGGGAAGGAATTTATCGAAATGGTATTTCTTTTGCGAGAATTTGGGATTGTAAAACAATGGTGGGGGGGGGGGATTTAGCGGGAAATATATAGGGACGTAATTTATTGAAATGGTATTTCTTTTTGCGGGAATGTGGGGTTGTAAAAAAATGGTGGAGGGAGGGGGGGATATAGCTGGAAAAATAGAGGGAAGGAATTTATTGAAATGCTCGTTATTAGAGATAGAATTTGATATTGTAAAACAATGGTGGAGGGAGGGGGATTTAGCTAGAAATATAGAGGGAAGGAATTTATCGAAATGGTATTTCTTTTGCGAGAATTTGGGATTGTAAAACAATGGTGGCGGGCGGGGGGATTTAGCTGGAAATATAGAAGGAATGAATGTATTGAAATGCTATTTTTTTTGCGAGAATTTGGGATTGTAAAACAATGGTGGAGGGAGGGGGGATTTAGGTGGAAATATAGAGGGAAGGAATTTATCGAAATGGTATTTCTTTTTGCGAGAATTTGGGATTGTAAAACACTGGTTGCGGGAGGGGGTCTGGAGCTGTAAATATAAAAGGCATGACTAGAATGAAATGGTATGAATTTTTGCAATTTTTTGATTTAAAAACAAAGGTGGAGGGCGGGGCGATGTAGGTGGAAAGATAGACGGGACGACTGTATCGAAATGGTATTTCTTTTGCGAGAATTTGGGATTGTAAAACAATGGTGGGGGGGGGGTAGAGGAATATATTTACGTTTTAGCTGAATATATTGGAGGATGTCCAAGGAAAATTTGTTTGAAAATAAAAATGTACTTACATTGCTAATTGCGGTTGCCAAGGCCTCAAGCTCATCAATTATGTTAATTGTTTTATCCATTGTCAGGTTCTTTGCAATGTGTCAAACTACTTTCTGATAATTTAGTCACATTACATGTCCGTTATATATGAAATCTCAAAGGCGAATTGTTATGTAACTGGGAAAACCATATGTAACAAGCCCTTTGATTGGTTGAGATGGGGGATGTAACCGAGTCGCTGATTGGCTAAGAAGTGGGATCTAGCTGTTTCCCGGGAACTCGTAACATTTGGCTCGGAAACAATAACAAATACTATTTCTGGATCATAACATCTGCCTCGAACCGGAAGGAAGTGTCATTAACTGTTTCCGGGAACCTCATAACATCTGGCTCGAATAACAATAACAAATACTATTTCTGGATCATAACATCTGCCTCGAACAGGAAGGAAGTGTCATTAACTTTGCTTCGAACGACAACAACATTGACCCTATTAACCACGTGTTCTCCCTAATGACTCAAACAACAACAACATTGACCTTGACATTTGGCTCGGAAACAATAACAACATTGACATTCGCTAAGAGCGTGCCAAAAACACACCTGGAGAAAGAGGTCATTGACCGATTACGCAATCATTCTCCCTAATGACTCTATGCCCATATATGGTGTGGGTACCGGAGTTATAGGGTCATCTCTACTTAACTTTCAATTTCAAATCAAATGAGTCCCATCTGAAGTTTATGCAACCACCCATTCCATAAAAACCTTATATAACCCCAGGCCATGACTTACAGCCGTCCTAGCTGAGTGGATTGCTGCGCTGGATATAGAATTCTTTGTCCGAGAGGGCGAGGGTTCGAACCATAGTGTATCCAATTATTTGGTTTCGGATGGGGTCAGTGGTATGAATCTGTAAGCTCCGCCAGAGTGCACTCAGCTCTAAATGGGTACCTGGAGAAATCTGAGGAAGGTAAGCAGGAAAGGTGTGCAAAAGCACAGGATGGTTGGCCCCCAGCCCCCCGTTGCACTTCCTGGCTGAAGGGCCAAGAAACGGAGATCAGCACCACCGGTAGGGACTGTAAAGTCCTTTGCCGTATTCTTTACATTTACCTTTACCATGACTTACAACCCTATCTTCAGGGCACTGGGGGTTGTGTCAACCCTAGAGTCATTGTTTTAGTTCTTTGGACTATTTTGGGCAAAATTGCTATCACAATTTTAATCAGATTCGGGTAGTTTGGGGGGGGGGATAGCTGCCCGTAAATACCCCCTGGGCATAACTTACAATCCTTGTCCCTAGGCTATGAGGTTAGTTTCAACCCATAAAGGCTTGTTATATGATATTTGGACTATTTTGAATAAAATAGATATCTCCAAATTTCTGTTAGATGCATTTCGGGACTATACGACGTGTGTGTGTGGTGGGTAGGGTAGCTGCCCTCTGATCACTTTGAATCTTGAAAAGAGCAGTAGAGCTTCTGATTACCAATCTAACGAACCCGCTCTGATGTTTATATGACCACGCTTTCTATAAAAACCTTATATGCCCCCGGAGCATAACTTACAACCCTTGCCCTGAGGGCTGGGGGATTTGTTATCTTCAAAGACATAATTTCCGGACCTTTCAAATACGTTGAACAAAATAGCTATCTCAAAATTTTAATTGGAAGTGTTTTGGGAAATGATTGGGGGGAGGGTCATTTGCCTTTCGATCACTTTCGACTAATAAAAGGGCACCAGTCCTCTCAATTTCCAATCGAATGAGCCCTTTTTTAAGTTTCTACGACAACGCTTTATATAAAAACCTTTTATGCCCCAAGTGCATAACTTACAACCCTCGTCCTGGGGGCTGCGGGAGGGGGGTGTTATCCTCAAAGACATAATTTCTGGACCTTTCAAATAATTTGAACAAAATGGCCATATCAAAATTTTGATCGGAAGTGTTTGGGGAAATGAAGGGCGTGGGGGTATTCACCCTCCGCTCACTTTCTACTATTAACAAGGGCACATATCCCTCTCAATTTCCAATCGAATGAGCCCTTTTGAAGTTTTGCGACAACACTTTCTATAAAAAAAACCTTATATGTTCCCGGGGCATAACTTACAACCCTTGCCCTGAGGGCTGTGGGAGGGTTGTCATTCTCAAAGAGATAATTTTCAGACCTTTCAATTACGCTGAACAAAATGGCTATCTCAAAATTTGAATTGGATGTGTTTGGGGAAATGGTGGGCGTGGGAGGAGAGTACGTTGCCCTCCTATCACTTTCAACTATTAAAAAGGGCACTAATCCTCTCAATTTCCAATTGAGTGAGCCCTTTTTGAAGTTTCTACAACAACGCTTTCTATAAAGATGAATAAAAGTAAGAAAGGTGATAAAAGGTTCTAGGTGATAAAGGTTCTAGAAAGGTGATAAAAGTCAGTGTGGTAATTATCGAGGCATTAGTCTGGTCTCTGTAGGTAGTAAATTACTTAGTAAAATATGATCCTTTTTAGACTTGAGATTCCGTAGACAAAATTTTAAGAGATGAACAGTGTGGTTTTAGAAAAGGTAGAGGATGTGTCAACCAAATTTTGACTCCTAGGTTAATAATTGAGAAGTGCCTGGGTTGTCAAACACCTTTGGTCCTCAGTTTTATAGATTATGAGCAAGCGTTCGATTCTGTTGATAGAAGAGCTTCAGTAAAAGTTCTGTCCTTGTATGGTATACCAGACGAATACATTAAAGTGATTAGTGCTATGTACGAGAATAACACTGCTGCGGTTAAGGTAGGAAATGAGGTTAGCAGCTGGATTTGTATAAAATCACGAGTTAAGCAGGGTTTTGTTCTATCCCCCTTTTTATGGATTATTTTGATGGATTTTGTCTTAAGGAGCACAGGAAAGGCAATGGGAGACCACGGAATCAAATGGGGAGGAAAAGGTCTCCTGGACTTTGATGCTGATGATTTAAGCATCCCAGGTGAAAGTGTGAGCAAAAGGTACAAAGTTTTAGAGGTTTTGTTAGCCTAGGCTGGCAAATTAGGTTTAAAGGATAATACCGGTAAGACTTTATCGCTAAGGTTAGGAATGAGCGAAGGTGTGAGGTTGACGACGTTGGGAAGCGGAAAGATTAATTAGTTAAGCAGCGTTTCTTACTATTGCAACGTTATTGCCCGAAACGAGAGGTGCCTTGAAGATATTAAAAGTAGACTAGTTTAGGCTCGGGATGTTTTCTCACAGTTAAAAAAGTTTGGAAGAATAGGAAGACAAGTCTGCAAACCAAGATTAGAATATTAGAAGCTACAGTGATGACTGTGGTCAAATATGGCCCCGAAAAGCGGATGAAGATTTGCTAGATGTTTTCCAGAGAAATTGCTTACGGATTGTTCTTTGTACCCGGCTGACTGACCGTATTTCAAACAATAGGCTGTACGAAAAATGTGGTTCAATATAGCTCTCTAGGGCTATAAGGAAAGAAAGGTTGAAATGGCCAGGGCACGTTGTGCGGATGAAGGATGACAGATTGCCGAAAATTATCCTTTTCGGCCAACCGTCTAGGGCTAAACGGAAAGCAGGTCGTCCTCGTTTGGGATGGGAGGACGTCATAAAGAAAGATTTAAAGGAAATGGGAATTTCCTGGGAGGGTGTAAAAAGGGAGGCTTTGAATAGATTGGGATGGAGGAGGAGCGTGCGTAGTTATGTTGGCCTCAGGTGGCTTGGTACTGCGGTGAGTTGTTGTTAGTAGTAGTAGTATTAGCTTTCTATAAAAAAAACCTTATATGCATCCAGGACATAACTTTCAACCCTTGCCCTGAGGGCTGTAGGGGAGTTGTCATCCTCAAATACATAATTTCTAGAACTTTCAACTACGTTGAACAAAATGGCTATCTCAAAATTTTGATTGGATGTGTTTTGGGAAATGGTGGGCGTGGGAGAGGGGTTAGTTGCCCTCCAATCACTTTTGACTATTGAAAAGGGCACTAGCCCCTTCAATTTTCAATTGATTGAGTCCTTTTTGAAGTTTTTACGACAAATCCTTCGATACGAAGTGCCCTGGTCTAGGACCAAAAAAAAAAATACATTGTGTCAACATCGTTCTTTACTTAGGCAGTCCTATTGCGCTGCCTATGAATATCCTGCTTAAATGTGTAAATAAAAATAGAGTTTCGCGGCAAGGCCTAGGCTCCTTCGGCTCACTCGGAATTTTGTCGGATGCTTTAGTTTTCTCCGTTGGCTTGGCCTTTGCTGGGACCGGCCTTCAGTTTTATGAGATTTGAATATCTTAATTTCTAACGCCAAATTAGCGTTTCACACCATTGGTCGCAAGTACATGCACGAATCTATTGAATTTATTAAGCTAATTACTTTTTTTTTCTTTCGGCGAAACTACTATTATATTTCTTTATTAAAATATTTTTACAATTGAACTTTTGAAATTTCAGAATCTCTTCTATAGAAAAAAAAATGTGACGTCATAAAAAAAATGTCATTTGCATAAATTGTTATAGCTAGTTTTCAGATATTTGGAGATTAAATTTTAATTGTTTATTTGTATTTGTAGAACCAATCAACATTTTTCAAGGACAGCTTCAGAATGGAGATATGAATCCAGCCATTCGTCTGTCCTATCATAGAGGTGTGCATTATAATAGCATAGTTGATCCATTTAAGGCCACTGTTGGGGTTGGCCTGGGTCTGCCTGGTCATGTCCCTGGGGCTGCAGACAGGAGTCTTGTCCGGGATGCTATTTCCCAAAGTGAAGAAACTGAAATTGAAAGAGTGAGTCCTTTTCATTTTTCATTTGAAATAATTTATAATATTATTAAATATTTTCAAATAGTTTTAATGTAATAAATATTTTTCAGGTGAAATAATAAAAAAATAAAAATCAAATAGAACAGTTATTTTTTATATCTTATTAACTGACGCCACGCACCTACAAAATATTTTGTAGAAAAAAAAAACAAAGTAGGAACATCATCCCCCTTTTTTTTAATTTCCAATGAAGTGAGCCCGCTCCTAAGTTTGTATGACCACCCCTTCCTTACGGAATGGCCAGGGGAAAAAAGAAGCACATGGAGGTCACATCATTCTTTCCTACCGATTTTTATATATGATTGTATTTTCTTACTTTTTATTTCTATTCGGCCACATTAAAGATTTGAAACTTGGGGTATTCAGGCATACTCTGACAAGTGAAAAACCATATCAGCATATTAAATTTTCAAATTTGGGTATGCGAGGGGGATCCTAAGAATATTTGACTATACGAATATTTGAAATGATGCCAATTTTTACTTGAAATTTATTTCTTACTTTTTTTCTATTTGACTATTGTAAGAGATTAAACCAAACCTTTATGTTGTTAGTTTTATTTTGGGGAGGAGGGAGGGCCTTCAGAGAATTGGACAAAACGAATTACCAAAATTAGACCAGTTTTCCGTAAAAACCATTTTTGTTTTGGTTATCTGTTTGGCTGCAATAGATTAGAGAACTGAAAGAAATGTTTCTTGCTAGCTTTGTATGTAAATCTTATTTAGATGTTTGGACGGTTCCATTAAAACAACCGTTTATTGGCATATGTAAATATCTTGAAAACTGGGTTTATTGGCATATGTCTTTGTCGCTAAGCAGGGTCATGTGATAATACTGTTCCAAATACTTTGTTTTAATTTCAGATTTGGTTTTAATAATATTTTTATTTACAGACTATGATGGAGGATAAAATCAAGGCCACCGATTGGGAAGCAACCAATGAAGCCATTGAAGAGCACATTGCTCGTGAAAGCTATATAGAATGGCTTCGAGAAAATGAACGAAATACCAAGCACTCGGTAATTTATTTCCTCCAAATTTTGCTTTATTTACCTTTTTTAATTTTTGTTTGTTCTATTTTGTTTCTGTTTTTCTCTAGTCCTAAGGTGCAATAAAGTGATTGACTAAACTAGATTTGTAAGTTCTGGTGGTGCCAGTGTATGCGACATAGTGCCACCAATACCACTAGTGGCCTCTGCTAGGGTTATAGCATCGCGGTTCCAGCTGTCACCCGGGTTCTACGAGTTCTTTCCGCTCTGATATTATGACCAGCGTGTTAAAACATAAAATCGCGAAGAAAGGAAGAAAATCAGGACAATTAACAGCCAGTGAAAAAATTGAAAAATTATGCAAATATTTCGGTCAAGACCTCCGCTTGACCGTCCTCAGTGCAGAATAAAACTGATAAAAATATAAAAACCAAACCCTAAAATAAAAACACCAAACTAAAATTGGACGACCCTTTCTTAGTAACGGTGAAACTTAGTAACGTTGAGTTATCCTTTCACCGTTACTAAGAAAGGGTCGTCCAATCTTAGTTTTGTGTTTTTATTTTAAGGTTTGGTTTTTATATATTTTTCAGTTTTATTCTGCACTGAGGACGGTCAAGCGGAGGTCTTGACCGAAATATTTGCATAATTTTTCAATTTTTTCACAGGGTGATAACTGTCCTCGTTTTCTTCCTTTCTTCGCGATTTTATGTTTTATCATGATTAGCCAGTGTGGTCTCAGAAATTATTTACGACCAGCGTGTGTACGACAAGTGTACTACTTATGAGGGAGTAAGTGCCACAGTATTTGACCCAAGGTGTATCGACCTGTTTCACCATTGATAAATTTATCCTTGGATGGGGACGGGTCCTCCGGTGGATACTACAATGGCAATAATTCCCAATGCTCTCTTCCTAAACCCCTCCCCCCCACCTGGGTTCGTGAAAAATAATCTAATACCATCGTAGCAAAATAACTCAGTTTTATTACCAACGTCAATTCCAATGTCACGATTTCAATTCTAAACGGCTTTAATATCACTTGCTGAACTCTAAACGGGAACTAACTTAAAAACATATATACATACAAGAGGTAAGCCTCTTAATACGGACAAGAGCTCGCCTCTTTCGCCATGGTGTCACGCCGTGGGTCAATAAAATTTATGGGAGTCAAAACTGAACTTGCCTTCCGCATTAATGGTTTTTCAATGGCAAGATTTAGCTAAATAAAAATAGAACTTCAGTACAAACCAATTTCTTCCCTCTTGCAAAATTATTGCAGTGAAAACAGGCTAGCCTCTGTGAAAGTTTACCTTGTAAATAAAATTTTATTCTAGGTAAATTTATGTATAAATAAAAAGGGATATTTATCTGATAAAAAAGGGGCACAGGCCCCAAAAAGATTCATGCGTGAGATTATGGAGTAAGATTTTTTTTTTTTTTGTATTATTATTAGTATTATTCGACTAGCTTACACATCGCGTGTTGCTGCAATCTTAAAAGAAGGACATTCTAGAAAAAATATTCTCCCCGGAACATTCCCCCCTCAATTGCGTATTAGTAAAAATCGTATTTTTGAATTTAAAAGTATTTGAAAAATTTACACGCTGTAGATAATTTCCCTCGAAAAATCTCCCCTCTCTGCAATAAATTCCTTCTTCGCGGAAAATTCTCCCCCACTGGAACTTCCCCCCTGCATATTAATAACGGTCGTATTAAAATTCCCTTTGCGGACAGATCTCCCTCTGGAAAATCCCACCTATTGAAAACTCCGCGGAAAATGTTACTTCCCCGCGGAAAACACCCCGGGAAAATCACCTTCCTCCGCGAAAATTTTCCACGTAAAAATTAACCCCGGGAAAATTTCACCCTTCCTATAATTCCCCCTTAGAAAACTTCCCCCACGTGTAAAGTACTGTTCACATTTAAAATTTTTAAATACTTGAAAAATTAGTTAAGGATTATTTGCCTACCCGTCAGACGTTGTTGGATAAATAATATCCAGAAAATGCGAATAATGTAACGTTTGAACCGAAGGAACTATCAAGTATTTGTGTTCACCCTATCAAGTATCTTTATGAAAAGTATTAAGAGAGCCTTGGGGGGGGGGGGGGGGATCATGTCTAAAATCTTCGCAAGAGTGTACTCGACAACTTGTGTGTCCTCAACAACTTAAGAGTTTATTGGCAATCGGATCAGCGCTGCTAACGGGATACATTTGTACCATTTTTGGTGCAATATTGAGGCTCTGGTAAAATTTGATATATTTGAAAATATGTTGATATAATGCAAATTTACCAGTACGTTTTAGTTTCATTTGATCTTTCCTGACTCAGATATCTATTCAAGTTGTAGTTTATCGAAAATTTCCGTCTTAATATGGCAATTTTTTAACCTGCTCTTGAAATGGTACAAATTACTCCCTTGTGGGACTTTTAGTTGAAAAACTAGTACAGTTTATTTCATAGCGTTGGCAACCCTGGATTGGATAAACAGTGTACTAATGCATGCAGGACAGGCACACAAGTATACACTCGATTTTATTTGTATAAATAATTCCTATTGATGATACATGTCCTTATTTACCAAGGCTACCCTTACGGAAAATTAATTCTTAAGTGTTATTAAATCGACGTGGTATATATGGAAGGAAGTTACGATATCTGACACACACACTCTGCAGATATTTAATTGTATTTTTTCTTCTTTTTTCTTTTTTTTTTACGAGAAACAGGAAAAACCACTAAGATAGTTTGGTAAAGATAATTGCCAAGTAAAAGTTCGGTATAGATATTTCTGATTGAGAAGAGCTTTGTGAATATGCTAAGATATTTGGTAAAGCAAACCAAGGTCTGTTTGACTGAATTTTATTCGGTTAATAGTGATGTTAGCATAGGAAACGTTTAAGCTTTCTTTTATTGGTTTTTTAATTTGCAGATTCGTAGCGCCAGGTACTTTTAATTGTGGAATACGCCACTATTTATCCTGTTTCTTCAGGAGATTATAAATGTCTGTTGAGGCTTCTTTTGAAGGAGTCAACAGAGAAACTTTTAGAGAAAACGCTCCCAGGAAGAACATTCCAGGTCGAAGTACAACTTCGAACAAAGCTCGTCTTCAAGTGCTCAGTTCTTGACTTGTCAACCGTAAGATATTTGGCCTAAGATGCATGCCTTCGTGTCTGTCTTGTTTGTTGAACAATGGGAGGGGGAAGAGTGATACAAGAAAGATCTACATTAGGAAGTAAATTGATGTACTTGGAGAAAACAGCCATTGACGTTACCTCAAACGTTTTACTAAGAGACTGGAAAGAGGCATGGGTAACGTCTAAACCTGCCCTATTAAGGCCCTTCCATACCTTAAAATCATGTTGCGAGTCTCAGCGTCGATTGAACGTCTTAAAGACAAGGGTTCCATTGCCGAATTTTTCCAGCACAATATGCAACTCCCAAAGCAGTTTTGGCGAAAATAGATAGAGGATCTTAAATGTGTCAACAGTTCAAAAAGGTAAAGAAAGACTAGTTTAAAGTAAAGAAAAGATATAGTCTTCTACGAATTGTTCAACAAAGCACTGCCTACTTAATGTACCTGCAGCATAGATAATACGTCCCCTGTGTTGGCAAGGTTTTCAGTCAAAGCGGGTAGCACATCAGGGAACTTTCTAAGATGTCAAATTGGTCAATGATACTGTTTTTGAGGTGATTTTTAATATTTTCTAAGCATGTGTGTTATAATATTTTAAGAGACCTCCTTTTCCTGAACTTTAAAAGAAAATTCTTTTCCGTTCAATAAAAAAAATAAAATTCACGCTATCTAATGATGTTTATTTCGTTAAATCAGAGTATTTCTATCTCCGGCACAAAACAGGAGAATTTAAAGGGTTTTCTAAGATTTCCGGGAAAGTAGGTGCCGGGCTCTAGTGTTCTGTCATTTATTCGGAGCTCTTAGCCTAGCTCACAAGTTCTGGCAGGGCCGCCCAGTCAATTCTGTATAGTTTTGCTGCACAATTTAAAAAGTTTATAATGGACGAGACAGGGCGATTATTTAAATTATCGAATCCCCTTAAATAAATTGTTTTCATGATTCGATTTCATATTTGGCTTTATGTTTGGTTTTTTCAAGTTTGTCATCTTTCTTATTGTTAGACATTGTATAATTGAGCGAAACCTTTGTCTACTCTTCCCTTTTGCCATTTTCCTCCACAAAGTTAGTGATTTGTTGAGTTATCTTTTTTCAGCGTGGTGCTAATTTGAAATCACCTGATATTCGATCACCCCGCCATAGAGGAGAAACATCGACGAAATTAAGTCCTGTTCATAATTTTGGGACGAAAAATTCCCCTAAATTAACCCTTGGAGAAAAAAGGTCTTCATGCCAATCTCCACAGCCAGGTCATAGCCGTAAGTTGTTTTTTTTTTCATTAATATAACTTGTTAACTATATTACTAAGCTATATTAAATCATTTTTGATAAGATGAATGAATAAGACTTATTGGTGCGGCATTAATTCGTAAAAAGGCTTCTTGACCTGTAAAGGATAGAAAAGAGACGCGCTTCATTTAAACGCTGACCCGTAAAAAGAAAGGGAGTACTTTCCTAGCAAGCCAATAGGTGCTGACTATAAGACTCATAACATCACTCAATAAATACTAGACTCCAATCAACCTTAGACCAAAAAAAGATTAGAGAGAAACAAAAAAAAATTCTGAGTGACACCCTTGAGCTGATCCTAGACAAAAAAAAGATTCGAGAGAAGCCAAAAAGATTTAAGATTTTTGTTTTTTAAAGTCAAGTGAGTGACACCTATCAGTTGATTCAGTTCATAAAATCACTTAGAAAATATGAAACAGACTCCAATAAATCCTAGACAAAAAACGATTCGAGAGAAGTCAAAGGTTTTTTTTTTTTTTTTTTTTTTTTTTTTTTTTTTTTTTTTTTTTTGCAGGTAAGACGAGTGATACCCTTGATCTAATTCAAATTCATAAAATCAATAAAAAAAATACTAAAGAGACTTCAATCAATCTTAGACAAAAAAAAGGTTAGAGAAGCCAAAAAAGAATTGTCAGTTTAAAAAAGAAAAGGCCAAACGAGTAACACCCTTGAGCTTATTTAGTCATCTTTTTCGTGGTTACAACACAGCAGTCTGACCTTACCGATGGGATAGAAGAAATTTGAATATATACGTTGCGAAATGGATTTTTATTTGATCGTATTTCGTTTAAAGTAGTAACCAAAATAACTTATTTAATGTTTTACTTGTTTACTAATATATAAGTAATTATGTTCTCCATAATAACATAAAAACATACTAGCGCCAGAATGCCAATCAAACAGTTGGTAATGAGTTCAAACAGTTCGTGGTAGCGAACTGTAAGTAAGGATCGATGTGGCTTAATAGTAACCAAAACTCTAAAAAATGGAATTTTTATATCAATTGATATATCAAAAGAATCGGCTTATTATGTTGATTTCAAATATATAAGTTTAATTAAATTTAGTTTTACCCGTCGAAGCCTACGAGCCTGAGAAAATTTACCTGATTTTCGAAAAAAGGAGGAAACGCCCTCTAAAAGTCATATAATCTTAATGAAATCACGCCATTAGATTCAACATGTCAGAGAATCATATTCTAGAGGTTGCAAGCTCCCATCTTCAAAAACGGGGTTTTTGTTGCCATAAGAAAGATCACGAATGTGTGTTTATTATTTGTTTTTCAGGGGTGATCGTTTTGAACCTTATTGAGTCCTAAAATATCGGGAGAGGATCGGTTAAGTAGAACAATAAGAAGCTTTTTATAAGTACTAGCGTAAAGAGCGAGGTATTAAGGAGAGGGCAAACCCGTCATATACGTAATAGCTTCTGTTTGCTCTAAGTTGTAATGTTGCTCCTTACTTCAGTTGAAAAACTTTTTCTATTTAATTACATGTTAAATCACATACAATACACTTCAGAAAACCTCACGAATTAAAATGCCACACAGAGTAAGGTTCAAATACAGGCAAGTACCGGTCAGTCGAATTAACGGGTGGAAGGCTTACTTTTTTAATAATAACCGACCAGATAAACTGTCCTGCACAGGTCTTCAGTCTTAAATCTGACCCATAAGAAGGGGAAACTTCTCAGTGGGTCTCAGACAATAGACTTTTGAAGCCAAATTTCCTCGTCAGGTAATGTCTTCTTTCTTTAGGGGTCAGTAGCTATATTGTCCTGAGGCTATCACAAGTAACCTACTTGGTTCCTAAAATATTTTTGTACGCCATTATGCTGCAGGCTCTACAAAGCAGTAATAGGTGATGTATAATACAAATAAAAATAAATTATTGCAAATAAACATTTTAATATTGTAAGGATTTTTAAAAAAGTTTCTTCACCCGTGTTTGTAAACAAGTTCATTTCCTTTAAATAAATCAGAAAATAACACAAAATTTAAGCCAATTACCTTCGCTGGAGAACTAGATTACGTACAGAAATGGGTCTTTAAAACTTCAGTAGTAAATTTACCAGGCCTTTGATGCAAAAATGAATTCCAGTGTATGTGTGAATACACAGGATTTTTTTTCATTATTATTATTAAAGTAGGGATTTATTTGGTGCTTACTGCGCTATCAAGCACAGTAAGAAAAATTCTTTAGGGAGATAAAATGGAAAGTTCAAGTAGTTCCAATCTTCGCCAAAAATAATTAAAACAAATTGCACAAGCACCATGAAACCGACTGACGATTTCTATTAGAACATAGACACGGTTTTAGATTCAAAATGTTCGCAAAGAATTTTTGGATCGCAAAAGAGACGCCTTGGTGAATAAATCAAAGAGGGAGGGGAAAAGAAGAGAAGTACAAGAGTCTTTATCGACATTATTTTATCGGTTTTCTGGTTTGGGAAGTGGGTCAGTAGAGTGACCCTGTAAGCTGAGCACGAGTTGACTCAGCTCTAAATGGGTACCTGGAGAAATATGGGAAAGGTAAAGACTAAGGGTGTGCCAAAGCAGAAAATGGCTGACCCCCAACCCCTATTGTACTTACTGGCTGAAGGGCCGTTAAACGGAGATCAGTACCGCCGGTAGGGACTGTTAAAGTTCAATGTCGTATTCTTTTTATTCTTAATCTAACCCCCTTTTTCTTTTTATTCTTAACCCCCTTTTTGATCCTAGTCTACCCACAGTTTTTCAGAATGAATGCGAGCGAGCTAGCCTTACCCTCAATGAGCAGAAGTGCAAGGTGATTTGTTTCAACCCTCTTGAATTGGACTTCCAGGAGTCCACTACCTTGTTGGAAAAGTTGGCAGTGAAAAAATTATGGGGGTAATTTTCTCCGTTGATTGCAAGTTCAACAACCACGTTAGTGACCTTATGCGAAAAGGGTATGCAGCGCTGTAGTCACTGATTACCATGAAGCGGTTCGGGTTCAGTGTGAATTCCATGAAGCTTGCCTTCGACTTATATCCTACCCTTCATTGAATATGCGTACCCCGTGTGGGGCCCTGGTGTACAGTTGAGTGCTGGGATGTGTCGAGACATCGAAGCTATCGAAATACGGGCTTGTAAGATTATGCTGGGTCAGGCCTTCACTACTTATGACAATGCGCTTAAGGTTCTTGGCCTCGAGTCGCTTTTTAACCGCCGTAACCGCCGTCAGATACTGATTTGCTAGTTCGGCTATTTCCTGCTCCATAGCAGCAAACACAGGACGATCCTGCCCCCACTAGCCCCCGTTACGTCCCATACCCGGAGACAATACAAGCTCAACCCAGTGACATGCCGTACGACTTGCTACCAGCACTCCTTTGTCCCTTTTTTACAGACATGGTCAACCAATTCTAAGAAAAGTAATATGGTTTTGTTCATTTTTTGTTGTCGTATTTGTTATTTAACTTTGTTGTATATGTAAAAACCCTCCGTATTAGTGCTTTTAGTATGTCTTAAGTATGTCTATGTCTATGTCTATAACTGCAACTTGAACGGCTAGTTATTGCATTTTTTCAGTATTGTTTTTCCTTTTCTTTATCTCTTCTTCTTTATATTAGTGAGTACATGTCAATCTTCTTTTTCTCTTGCTATTTAACAAGGCCCCTTTCCAGGGTCCCAGAAGACTTTCTCTGGGGGTGAAGCGAGCTATCATGTTTTTTTTTGTAATAAAATAATGTATTTATCTGATAAGAAATCCACATTTTCAAAATCTCGTGCACTTGCATTTCGAATGGTATATACTTTTAGAATTTTAGTATACTCTTAATCCAACCATCTTTACTTAAAGTAAAAACTATGTTGTAACCCAGCGTTTGCCTCTAAATTACCTTATAGGTATATTTCTATCTAGCATTTGTTAAAATTTTAATTGCCTTTTATTTCGTTTAGGTGACCAGCTCCCATCAACAAGCAAAGATGCAGATTTTTGCGATTTTAAATTGTCAGAGACAGCTTCGTTTTTAAATAAACTACCACCAGATATGTTCGGTATGTTCTCTCTCTCTCTCTCTCTCTCTCTCTCTCTCTCTCTCTCTCTCTCTCTCTCTCTCTCTCTCTCTCTCTCTCTCTCTCTCTCTCTCTCTCTCTCTCTCTCTCTCTCTCTCTCTCTGTCTCTCTCTCTGTCTCCATCTCTGCCTCTGTCTCCTGTTTGCAGATATGGTTCATATAGCGGTGAGAATATTTTAATTTAATTTCTTTTTTAGGTATCTAAAGGAAACTGTTATTTTAGGAAATTAGCCCTCCATAAGGTGGGTTTGCCCCTCTCCCCACAAGAATCATCTTAAAAACATAATCTTAATTTGTTTTTATTTGAATGAATAAAAACAAAGCCTCGTTTCTAGGAATTTGTATAATATTTAATTTTAGTTTTTTTTAGGTATTTTGGAAAATTGTAATGTTATGAGAATAGCTCTCCATAAGGTGGGTCTTCCCCGCACTCCATTCTCTTCCCCATTCTCTATGTACATAAAGATTTGTGAATCTATATATATATATATATATATATATATATATATATATATATATATATATATATATATATATATATATACATAAGCCTGAAGAGAATTGGAAGGATTGGGTTAATTACTGATACGAAAGGAAGTTAGGTATCTTTATCTTTAGATATTTTTACGTCCATGATTTCCTCTTTCTTTTTTTACTTCTGTTGCATTTTTTTCCTATTTCTTACGGACCCTCGTTTGCACCTACCCGTCTGTCCACGATTTGTCTAATGTATGAAAACGGACCTTGGACCATATGTTGTGTAAAAATGGAAACACGAACCTTTTTCTTATTATTTTTCTTTAGTTTCTTCATGTGAGACTAAGGAGAAAATAAATCAATTACCGAACTTAGTTGGAACATTCTCATTTAACGGCTCCGTGAAGCCATCTTGGTTTCAACATAGTGGGAAAATTTAAAGTTGTTTCTCGACACATGGCTGAAGTGTCTGCCCAATATTTCCTTTGAAATTTCTCTTGTATATTTTTAGTAGGTTCGCTAGCAGCAGGTTCACCATTTATTGTCCCTGAATTCGGTCACATTTAAGATGGAACTAATGGTGGGGAAAACATTTTCGCTCAAGAGCTTAAAAATATTTACATTTTTGATTTGCCAAAGCGTAAAGTATATAATCAAAAATAGCATTTTTCCGTGAGGATAACTCATTAATTAATACGTGCTCATTAATACGTGTCAGGGCATTATGTATTATTTGCTGTGCGTGTGCATTGACACGCACTATAATTATTGGGGAAGTAGAAGAACTTTTTATATCCTTTGTTGGTTGAAAATATTCTTTTTCCTAGATTGACTTCTTTTAAGTACCAATGACACCAAAAAATTTTTTTCGACTGTTTCAAAATTATTGCGTTTTTAGCGCAGAACCGCATTTTCGTCAGTGTTACCACGTTCAACCGCGCAAATGAATAAGCAAAATTCAAATCCCCCCAAAATTTAAATATTAGTAATCTGTTGATCCCTAAAGACAACTACACGAAAACAACACTTTCTTATGCTCTTTGGCGCCATATATTTTTAATTTTTTGTTGATTTTTACCCATATTTCTTCTGTTTATTTAACTTTTTAGTAGTATACGTTACTATCAAAAAGTGCATAACTACATACTAAGTATTTTTTCCTTAAAAATGTAATTTTCCCCAATTTTTTAGTATAAATGTTACCGTGAATGTCCGCAAATGGGTGAATGTCGACATTCAACAGTGAATGTCCAAAATACCTTCTTTTTTTTCTTGGGTTTAGTCAACATTACCAGTTAACTCTTTCAATTTAATGTAAGGTTTGATGATAACAGGTTAGGTCACATTAAGGTTGGTTAGGTTAGCTTAGGTTTCGTTAGGTTTTAGCCCATTTCTGATATTTAGAACCGAATTTAACCTAATCTAATTTAACCTAAACTAACATAATCTAGCCTAACCTAACTTAACTTTTACCATCATATCTTGCATAAGACCGAAAAATCTGACTCGCGAAGCTGATTAAATCTAAGCAGAAAAAAAGGTATTTCGGACATTTACCAGTGAATGTTGACATTAACCAGATTTTGGACATTCATGGTATGTGTAGGCATCTACATAAAACAATTAGACCCAATTCAAACAAGGCAACGATACTTCGCTTTCTTCAATGTCCTTGTTTCTTTCGCTGGTGACAGCACATTTGGCACTTCGGAGAGTTGTAAATCAGAGCCTGGATTAAATATAGTAAATTTGCTTATGATAGTATTTCTATGGTTTAGCGCTAATTATCTTACCCTATATTTAAAAAAGAACATTCATTTTCTCATGTGTTTCTCAGGTTTATCCTCAGTTATCTTAAATTCACCCGTCAAATGGGATTATTAATAGGAGTAGCGATTGGTATGTTCGTTTTGTGGGTATTCTTGTTAATGAAAATATGTATTTCTAACGTCACATTGATTTGACTAACCTGAAGAAGGGCACGAGTCTGGGTATTTAAGAGATTCTTAAACAATCTTTTCTGGAAGGATTTTGAAAGTTTTTTTTCACTGGTGGATCCAACCTTGTATTTCTTATTGCCCAATAGTATGCATGTCAAATTGTCCTTCTCTTTTAAAACGGCGTTCTAAGTTTTACAATCAAGCTAGAACCTAATTCTTCTGTAGTTACTCCTTTACTTGATCTTGAATTACTATACATTCTTTCGTGTCCATGTTTTAATTTTCATCAGCTTCATGTTGATCTCCCTCAGGCCCTAAGTGTTCAGCCGTCTTTTACCTCTGATGAAAATAATTATCATCTTCGTAATACAGAAAATCACATTCAAATTCTTTTCTCCTTCTGAAAGGCCAGACTTCAATCCTGTAACGACGAGTTGTATTGTGTGGCATATGATGCCCCAATCAGCTCCAATATGTCACGCTTATAGGTTGTTCGAAAAAAAAATTCGGCTTCCTAAAAATCTTCCGCTTCTAAAGATTCCATAATTTTTGAAAAACCGAAGAGAAAAATATTTAAAAATTGCGCTCTTCAGATATAAATAGAACTAAGATGGGTCAACAAGGCGGAAATTGTATTCATTTTGCTTTCCTTGGCACTTCAACTATTTAATTGTTAATTAGCTGACAACGAAACATCATTAGGGAAAAAAAGTAAAAAGCAAGATAACCCTTATTTTCACAAAATCATTCTAAAGAAAAAAAGAAACCTAAACCCATGAACCGCTATATAATAGGTACTTCTTCAATTATTATAATTTCAGGTCTAGCTGAGTGGGACGAAGCGGACGTTTTGGCGAAAGTTTTAGCTGAATCCCAAGCCGAATATTTAAACAGTTTGAAAAATAGTGCTGCGGGAACTAGCGCTGCTAGTAGTGATAGTGAACATTGATTTGTGAGAATCAAAGGATCCGAGTTTTTGTGATGAAAGCGAAGTTGGACTGAATTTGAATTTTTGAGTGAGTGAATCGAATTCTTCTTTTTCATGGATGGGACTCTCTTAACTCTAGAGTTTTGAATGTATACCATGTATAGCAAATATGTTCTTAGCCAATTCTGTAACTGGGCTGGGCTAAGATATTGATTTTTCGTCCATACTGCTTAAACGCAGAAAGTGACAGAAGCTAAATGAAACATTTTTTCGATTATACATTTGGAAAATATATATGCAAAGGTTATTCTCAAGGGGCCATTTTATTCATTTTTTTGGAAATTCATGTCCCCCCTTAACTTCAGATTGCCTAATAGATTAGTGTATTCAGATTTATCCTGTCTTGTTTGGTTCTTAAAACATCTTTAAAAAAAAAAACCTGTTTGGCTTATGTCGAATGTCTAAAAAGAACCTATTGCATTCAGACAAATATTGAAACAAAAATGTTTTAACACTAAGCACCATTGACAAACTATCAAATAGACTCAGATTTAAGTGCTCCTATACCTGAAATAATAACCCGTCATGATCTTCCAACCGAAGCTCCTGCATCACTCCCTCCGCTTTCTTCTCTGGTAACTTTCCAAGGGCTATTTCTGTCTTGCAGAATTGCCTACGCCAGGGGGAGTCGAGCTACCGAATAAAAAATATTCAAGTTTACAACACATTTTCGGGGTTTGTCACTCTGTTGTGTGATGTGTGTTGTCTTACATCAGGTTTATTGGGTTTTCATAACGGATATAATGAAATAGACTTGCGAAAATAGTTATGGTAGCCCAAAAGAGGCTATGTTACAAACAATAAGTGTATGTTTATGAATTTTATAATGTTTCTGGTGGCCAGCCCTATGCCAGGAGTTTTGACTGAAGAACTACTAAAAATGTTTTTCTGGCGTTTAATATAAACAACTTAGAAATACATTTTATTTAATGTCTCACCTTTTTGGGTATTAAGTTAAGTTTTATATTAAAATAATGACTTTTAATAAATAATGAACTTTTTTGTCGTTACTTGTCATACAAGTAGCATTTTGCTCTAAATGTCTTGTAATTGGTGAATGCAGAGACAATACATGGAGGGGTGGGGGGGGGCCTAAATGGGTCCGCTGCCATATGAGTCATGCAAGAAAATGTAAGATGATTAGGCCAAGTTTTACACATGCAGGATGATGGGTTGCAAAACTTTTTTTGCAAATCAAGCTTAGGCTGTGTCCCAAAGCGGGGCGTGAAAAGGTTCTAAGAAAATGTTAAAGGGAGTGGGAGCTTCGAGAGAAAGATTAAGCTAAAGATCTTATATAGGCTAAGGGTGAGGAGGCTCAGCTGTACTAACCTCTGGTGGATCATCGCTTTAATGCAGTTTAACAAAATTACTTGGGTCGAAATTAATTGAAGTTAAAAAAAACTCGGTGTCTAATAAAAAATTCATTCAGAGTCTGTACGATCCGTAATGTGTATTTGCAACAAAAAGTTTAGCCCTTAGGTTCGGGAAAATCAAATGAGATAAATTATCAAAAATATCCTCAAACTCTCCCAAAACAGGTTTCTGAAAAAGGAATAAATGGAAAAATCAATTTAATTATTAGATTGTATATCTGTAATCAGAGTAGATACCCAAAAGTATATGTATGAGTGAATTCATCATTCAGACGACAGAAAGTCTTCATATACAGTATTCCTTTTTAAGAAAATGAATTGTGGATGCTCTTATAGTTATATATTAATCATATGTTTTTTAATGTAAGTGAGTCCTTTTAATTTAAAAAAAATGTAGAGATGCATGGGAGGCTATGCCATACAAAGGACAAGAATTCTCTAAAAAAAAAAGCGTTGCTTTGCATTCTGAAGAATGGCTATGGATTAACTATACATTTCTTGTTTAAACATTCATAAATTATGTCAAAACAACCAAAAAGAAACAGGTGTGCCTAATCCGTAAAAATCCCACTAATTCTCCATAAACGGCATTGCTTTTTGATAGCGAATTGCTGATGATTTTAACTTATCCATTAACCACACTTTTTGAATTTAATTTTTTATGTTGAATAATCCACATCCTATAAAATTTAAATGTGAGCATTTATGAAACCCTGTAGCTACAAAGTGTTAAATTATCGCCTTGGAATATTGTCTTGCCTATACCCTGAATGGGTAATCCCAGGGCTAGAATGTAGTGACATCTGTTATCCAATCCCTCAGTAATACGTAAAATTACGTAGTTTGTAAAAATTTACTGTAAATTTACCTGAACCGCATCCATTAAATTCAAAAGTTGAACCAAGCCTAGCTCTATTGACTCATTTTTACTGGTGATCGCTGCGTCAAGCCAACTTAAAAATTGAGATGTTGTAGGAGGCAAAAAAAATTCGTTAGTTTATGGGTTTTTTTTATGAATGACGTTTTTTCCAAGCTTATGATTAGGTTAAAACAGCTTTAGAATTTTTTGTTGATTTGCTATCCAGAAATTTGACCAGTGGAAGGACCTGAATGAAAGAATGTTAGGACATCAGTGGGGGTGGTGATGGAGGTAATCCCTCCCCCCAAATTTTGATATTTTTTTCTTCTTTGGTATTTCATTGAAGAAAATATAAAAACAACAAAATCATCCCCCTAGACTTTTAAAAATACACAGAAATAATATTTGACCACTATACTGTAGGAATTAAGAAATGCAAAAAATGAATACTTCAGAAATGGAAAAATCTGTGACTTTTTTTTAACAAGATTATTGTTACTCCAAACAATGAGTTGCGATCAAGATATCGATCGGTGGAATTAACAAATGCTCTGAACAAAGTAAGATATGAAAATGATACTGAAAATGGATATCATTCACCCCATCAGCAACATTTGTTTGAGGTGGATGATTTTTGGACAGCCTTCGAAAATTTCGAAGGCTATGTTTGGCTGTCCAGTCAAAGCCGCCCAGCTGTTGGTAGAGTGAATGAGCTCAATCAAGACGAGGCTATAAATAACCTTAAGAAATACTAAATATAACGGTAAAGAAGTAGAGTCCTAAAATGATATATAAAAATGCTAAGTTCATTCCCTTTTGAACTTAGCTAATGGAAGGAATATAGACGAATAAATTTCACCAATTGACATAGCCAGTAAATGTATAAAACTCAATTCAATTGTTTTTTTCCTTTGTCTCTTTAATATATAGCAATATCAAGGGTGTATCCAGGATTTTCGTCCTGGGGGAGGGGGTATGAAAAAACCGTATAAAAACCTATCGAAAATTTGATATGCATTTTGTTACATTTTTACGAGTCGGACAAAAAGTCGGGGGGGGGGGAGTGTAAAACCGGGTAACCCCCCCCCCCACTGGGTACGGCCTTGGGTGATATGTATATTTTAGTTTGATCGAGCATAATAGCTTCCTACAAAATGGTCGCCTGATACTATTGATTTGTTCTTTCTTATCTAGATTAATTAGATTTTAATTAATTCATAAACCTGACAAAAAAGGTGTGAATTTGCTTCATATTGTAATATGACCATATATATATTCCTTTTTCAGAATGGTTTCCTTTTTTTGAGATAATCTTCTTCTTCTATTCGTATTTTTTGTGATTTACTGTGAAAAATTTTGTTTGCTTTATTTTTTGAAAATAATTTTGGATGTTCTTTTTTAATTGTGATTTGTTATCAAAATTATTTTGCTCTATAAAGTGCAAGTTATTGGGATGTTTTTAAGTATGTTTATAAGCCTATGTGTAAATGTGATTGAATTTGGCGAAAAAGCAAAAATGTTATATAATAAACATCGTAGTTCATGTGTTCGATAATTCTTTTAATAATATAAATTAAAAACTGCTGTTGAGGTGTGTGTTCTTTTAAAATTAGATTTCCCTGCTTTTTTTGTAACTGAAATTCTGGTGTTCGAGAAAATCAGTTTTGTGAAAACAGGTTGCGAACAACCAAAGAAAAGATAATTTTTGAGGATATAATGGCGGTAAAAATACTATAGGGAGTCAATATCAGCGCCTAATATCTCATTGTCGCCGGTTTTGCACATGTTTATTAATTTTTTAACCTACAGACGGATAAATCGTGTTATATCTGCACCTTCCCCTCCCGGCACGGGTAAGATACAGGGATGTTGAGATTATTTCTGTGTTAATGCCAAATCTGGCTTGCAGAATTTTCAGTTGCTCAGCTCTCACTTTGGGGAACATAAGAAAGTGGGTGCTTACTCTCAGTTTTGAAATTATTGCATAATTTATCTTTTATTTAAGAATCAGTTTCTGGAAGTTTTTGAATATTCAGAAAATTTTGTTTTTGAACTTTCAGTGTTGAATTTATGATTCTATCTCATTCCTGAATTGGAGAGTACATTACAGTCTTTAAATCCTCCTTACCCGAGTGTCCCTGGTGAAAGATCCCTCAATCAAATTTGATAAAGGTTATAACATAAGAAGTGTGCTTACCGCGCTTGATAAAGTTGCTTGAATGCCACCGAATGACCGGTCGTCAAAAAATTTGTGCAGCATATGCGTGGCCAGGGGGGGGAGGGCTCCCGTGGGAAGCAAGAATACATGTAAATTGAAACAAAACTCTTGGTAGTACTTACCCTATCACCTTGGGAGAATTGTCCGACAGTCCTTTTAACGTAAATAACAACAAAGACCACACTGCCTTTCCATAAAACAAATGAAAAAAGGTAAAACAAGGAAGATTTATTTAAGACAGTGCAGTTTTTTTTTTCAAATGAATATTTCGGCTCTATATCTAAGAGCCGTCGTCAGAAAAGCACAGATATATAAAAAAAAAGACTTGCAGTAAATTACATGACCATTAAAATTAAAAATTAACCAAGTCCTAAAATCATCACTTTAAAAAAGTTCAACCAGGAATGAAAAACACACGAAACAAGGCAATTCATTCAGATGAAAACAAATCAAGAGTATGTTTTAATGTTGTCGTCTTTTTGGTCGCTAATCCAAAATGATTTTTTTTATACAAGGTCAAAGGTCTCATCGATACAAAACTAATAGTTAATATCAATGAATGTGTATCGAAAAAACGTTTTAGGTTAGCTGCCAAAAAAACAAGAATAGCATTAAAAGCATGCACTTGATTTGTTTTTACCTCAATGAATTGTCTCGTTTCGTGTTGATTTCTCTTCAGTCCTGACTGAACTTCCTAGAAGTGATGATTCTAGGACTTATTCAATTTTAGTTTCAGTGATCATGTTTTGTTTTATTTGTGCTTTTCTGACGATTGACGTACAGTTGATGGAATAGGTTGAAACAGGTTCGAACCATAAGGGACAAGGAAGTAAGTGTTTTATTAGCTACTTATTGTATACTCAAGGACTTATTCCCTAATTTGAAAAAATTGGGGTGTTACGGCAATCTATATGGCTAATGAAGAAACGTTGACAAATAAAGATATTTGGCTAAATACAATAAGTTTCCTATGATAAAATATTCAAATATAAAGTTCTGATACTTATACAGTGTGATAAAGTTCTTTTTTTACTTGTGTTTAAGTGCTCCAAAACTCGGTCTACAGTTGCCAGTGGCATCAAACAGGTAAGGAACGGTGCTTAGCGCTCAAATATTCACATTAGTTGGTACCTAACGTTTTTTAGGGTTAGAACACAGAGTATGAGAGTGCGTTCGAGCATCCCCTATCTAACTTCATATCGAATCATAGTGAAAAACCCTCACCTCACGACATCCAGCCGACAATAAATGCAATTATTCAGGTAGAAGTGGAAAAGGAATTAGGAGAACAGAAAAAGATGAATTTTGTAGTCATGGGGCTGCCTGAATCTACTGCTGTCAATGACATTACACAGGTTGTCAAATTGACTCAAGAAAACGAGCTCGGGGCAAATATCACTGAAGGGGAGTTACTAGAAACTGCCCGGATTGAAAGACCAAAAGAAGATGGTAGTCCACAAACTTTGATAGTTAAGCTAAAAAAAATCACAAGAGATTGAGATGAAAAGGCAAACAATCCTGAGGACAGCTCCAAATCTAAGAAAATTATCAAATAAAGAAACTCTTACCAAAGTATATATAAACCCAGATCTCACGCCCATGCAGAGACAAATGCTCGCCGTGAAGAGGCAACAGAAGAGGAATACCCGCACCCAGTGCGATCGTCAAATGGAGATGCAGAGCCATTGGAGGCGAGGTAAAGACTTCAACGAAGAGCAACGGCAAATATGAAGTAGAATAACCAAAGCCAAACAAATGCCACCATCCTTCAGGCCTAACAAAAAAGCTACTAAAGTAAAAATACTAAAGATACTATATTTAAATGCTGATTCACTACCAAACAAATTATCAGAATTAAAAGTAGAAATTGCAGCAAAGAACCCAGACATAGCAGCAGTGGTCGAAGCTAAGCCTAAACACTGTCAATATATCCCAACTTTACCAGAGTTGGCCATCAACAGCTACAAAAGCCACACCTTGAACATAGATCAAGAAGAAGGTCGGGGAATTATTTTCTACGTCTTAGACAACTTATCAGTCCAGAAAGTGTCATCAAAAATAAATGGACAGGAAATTATTTGGCTTCAGATATCAAACACAAACCAAGCAACTCTAAATTTGGCTGTAGTATATAGAAGTCCAAATAGCACAGCCGTGAATGACCAAGTACTCTTTAAAGATATTCAAACTATATGTCAAAGATTAACAGAGCCAACTCTAATCAATGGAGATTTCAATTACTCTAACATAGATTGGGACCTTCCACACTTCCTAGAGCATAGCGGGTCACCCTCACAGAGGGAATTTCTGAAGATAGTGAACGATAATTACCTAGAACAGCTTATTAAAAAACCAACAAGAATCCGAGGAAGCGACAAGCCAACACTACTGGACCTAGTCCTATGCAGTAATACGGAACTAATAAAAGAACTTACTATAGGTCCTCCTGTTGGAAAATCGGACCACGCTACAATTTACTTAGAGGTGATTATAAGTTGCGAAACTATGAGAAAGAAAGAGAGGTGGATGTATTCAAAAGGTGATTACAATACCATGCGAACGGAGCTAGAAGTTTTCAACTGGACTGAAATACTAAATAACACAGATCTAGTAGATGACATGTACAGAAAGTTTGCATCCGTAATCATAGACCTCACAAAGAAGTATATACCAATAGTCAGAATATTTAAACGACCGCCTCTAAAACGAGACATCCTTGACCTAATAAAAACCAAGCGGCAAGCCTGGGAGACACTCAAGCAGACTGATACCAAAAGTAATCGTAGAAATTATCGCAGAATCTCCAACAAAGTCAGGAAAGCCACTAAACAAGAAGCAAGTGAAAAGGAGAGTAAAGTAGCTGAAAACTCAAAGATCAACCCCAAGGCTTTTTGGAACTTCGTAAATTAGAACAGAAAAGAACAGCCGGTTATTCCCGATCTTAGAAACTCAGCAACAAATTTAACAATCAGCGACCCAATAGCTAAGGCCAACCTACCAAATCAACCGTTTTCAACTGTTTTCACAACAGAGAGACAAAGATGAAAGTCAAGAGGAATGTCAGCCACTAGACGCAGGCAAATTTGAAGAAATAGAACTGACAATACAAATGGTCTACAAAAAACTAAAAAATCTAAACCCTTACAAATCAGAAGGTCCAGATGGCCTACACCCTAGAGTGCTCAAAGAGCTGGCACAAGAAATTGCAGCGCCATTGCAATACATTTTTGTCAAGTCGCTACAAACAGGGAACCTGTCTGATACATGGAAGCAAGCAACAGTGATACCCCTCTTCAAAAAAGGAAGCAAATCAGATCCAAGTAATTACAGACCTATCAGTTTAACCTGTATCACATGCAAAATACTAGAATCTTTAGTCCACGATAATATATTACAGTACCTACTCGAAAGGAGCCTCATTTCACCCGCACAGTTTGGATTTCTCAAGAAAAGATCAGCAGAAAGCCAGCTACTTGTCGCTACAAACGCCTGGAGAAAATATATGGATAGTGAGATCCAGGTAGATATTTTATACTTAGATCTCAGAAAAGCCTTTGATAAAGTCTCACAAAGTCAATTTCTTCGAAAACTACAGTCTATCGATGTTGGCGATACTATTCTAAAGTGGGTACTCAACTTTCTGAAAGGAAGATCTCAGCGAGTGAAACTGGAGGGATATCTTAGCAGCAATGAGACAAAAGTCACAAGTGGAGTGGTTCAAGGTAGTGTTCTGGGGCCTTTACTATCCAATATTTACATAAATGATCTTCCAAATAGCATAGATTCAGAGATACTGCTTTATGCAGATGACACAAAAATCTTTCGCGCAATAACAAGCTTTGAAGATACAGAAATACTGCAGCAACACTTAAACAAAATAGCGGAATGGATAAAAAAAAGGAGCATGGAAGTGAATACAGAAAAAAGTAGTCACATTCGGCTAGGCCCAAAACACATTTCTCAGTACTACTGCTTTGAAGGACAACAGATACCTATACAAGAAGAAGCGCGAGATTTGGGAGTGACAATAGACAGTGACATGACTTTCACCAAGCATTACGAGTCAATCATCTCTAAGTCATCACAAGTCTTGGGAATTATTCGAAGGAATTTCTCTCTTACTGACTCAACACTGTTTTCTATACTCTTCAAATTGTTAGTGAGACCAATGATCGAATACGGTCATACAACAACCAGACCATTTTTTCAAAAAGACAGCAATGCAATACAAAAAACTCCAAAGGAGGGCTACTAAATTTGTTCCATCACTTAGAGACTTATCATACCAAGACTGTTTGAAAAAACTGTTGCTCCCAAGCTTCTCATACTGCTTTTTGAGAGGAGATCTTATGAAGTATATAAAATATGCGACAGACATTATAACAACATCCCTCCAGAAAAGATAATAACATTCAAGAATAATAACCTAAGAGGTTCCGAGATTAGGCAAATCGAATAACGTCTCAGAAAAGATGTTGGTAGATGAGCATTCAGCAACCGCATTGTCTCCGAGTGGACCGCACTACCATCAGACACTGTTAACTCAGATTCAGTCAATGCATTTAAGAACAAGATTGACAATCATTATAGTGATAAAGCATTTGATTATTTAAATTTTTGGAGATAGAGGCGCAAGCCTGTTTTCGCAATATATTCGTATTATATATATTCGTATTATATGCTTAGTATTAACTTCCCCGGATGTAATCCGTAAAAGATAACAACAAATATTCATTCGGCAACTTGTCAATTGAAACGGTATAGGCAACTGGGCGAATAACAACATTAACCATGTGTACTCCACTGTCAACATAACTTATTTACAAACTCCTGAAGGTGTGCCATATTTCACATTTACTGTCCCTTTCTGCTCTCCTCGTATAATTTCATATACTTCTATTTCAATTTTTTTTATAATGGCGTCATTTATCCTCAGATATCCTGCATTTTCCAGGGTTAGCAGGTGTAACTTATCCGACAACTAAGCCCAACTATTTCAAGTTCCAATCCTACTAATCTCTGACATCATTTGCATCTTATGAAACGTTAAGGATAAGTAATCTTGGAATGCTCAAACGCACTATGGCTAAATTTTAAGAGTGGAAAGTGGCGCTAATGCCGAAAAAATCACAATCGCCATCTAGATTTTGGTGTCTCATTCAGCATTTTTTTTAGACTTAACTATGATGTTTTCTTCAGAAATTGAGATCATATACTTGTTATTAAACTAGTTTTGTCAACTAAATTAATTAAAATATTTTTTGATTTATTATTAAACTAAAAAAAAACAAATGCTTGATAGCATTGGTAATTTATTCCGACATTGGGGCCAGTTTCCGCTCTTATTAAGCTACTCGTACTCTTTGGTCTGGGATTCATAGAGCTAGGGAGGGGGCAGACTTGTAAGAGAGACTTTATCACCAATTTGTGTTTACGCTGATGTAGCACCAAGAAATAACGGCAGATGATGCGTTTTTTATAATTTCAATTCCACTCTACCATCTTATCAAGGAGGCACACTTGTGCCTCTATAAAGAGGCGACCCACCACAATGGTAAGCGATTTCAGGTCCTAGAGGTCGCAGAGAGACGGCGGTAATCGCATTTTGTAGCCCAAGCTCAAACTAAGAAACTTGCAAAATTTCATCCTTCTCCGACTTTATCTTCATGGGGTAAACTGGGCCGGAAGTTTCGATCCTCACACCACAGCCCCCCTTTAACATGGTCCGATTGGGCTGAAAATTAGAAGTTAAGCTTTTCTAGGGACCGGAAGCTTAACCTCAAAATTTTCGCTGAATCCGATTACTCCTTTCCTGTATTCAAAAAACCAAATATAGCCACTTAAAATTCATCTATCAGCATTTCTTTTTTTTTCTTATCCACGCCTACAGGCCACAGTTGGCAACTGGTCGGTGTGAATGAGGACTCATTCGAAGCAGAATTTGATCTGTTAGGGCCTTTTGATATTTTCAGACCGAAAAAATTATCCCCCGAATTTACATTTACGAAAAACCTCGTTTTCCTATAATAGCCCATGTTAATTTTTCCCACCACAGCCCCCTTTAACGTTGTCTGATCGGGCTGAAATTTTGAGAATGATTTTTCTTGAGGCCTGGGAGCTTATCCTCGAAATTTCATCTCCATCTGATTACTCTTTCCCTGTTTTCCAAAAACCAAATATCTAAGTTTTGTGGGAATTTGCCTTGCGAAAAAAGATTCCATTTACTAAAAAACAATTACATTCATTAGTCCAGCGGTTGATACTTCAGACTGTCAGGCGGAAAACCCAGGTTCGATTCACCGTCAGAGCAAATTTTTTATATACTGAATTTAAACTTTAAAAAAGAAACTCAGTTTCTTTTTTAAATTAATTGAAAAAAATAACGTTTTCTAAAGAGTTAAAGAGGCTGAGTTGCAAGGTCGACCATTAAAACGTACAGGGATTAGGAGGCACAGTTGGGGGGCTGTTAAAGAGGCTGAGTCACAAGTTCGAACCTTAAAACGTACAGGGATTAGGAGGCACCCTGTACGACGTGATTTGAGTATTCAGGAATTAAAAGCCTTAACACAAGAATGTTCAAGAGCGGGGGGTTTGGGGGCGGCAGCCCCCAACTTTAACTCCTGACACGATCAGCTAACAGTTAGTCAAGCAATAATAAGTAATAAACTGTGCAAAAACGTGCAGAAATTATTTTAAAAAAAACTACGTTTTCTAAAGAGTTAAAGAGGCTGAGTTACAGGGTCGAACCTTAAAACGTACAGGGATTAGGAGGCACAGTTGGGGGCTGCCGCCCCCAAACCCCCGCTTTCGCAGCCTTTAAATCAAAAAAAAAGTTTTTTAAACTGAAAGTAAGGAGCGACATTAAATCTTAAAACGAACAGAAATTATTCCGTATATGAAAGAGGCTGTGCCCTCCTCAATGCCTCGCTCTTTACGCTAAAGTTTTTTATTGTTTTAAAAAATAAAGTTGTGAGACAGACTCAAACTTTAGCGTAAAGAGCGAGGCGTTGAGGAGGGCACAGCCTCTTTAATATACGGAATAATTTCTGTTCGTTTTAAGATTTAATGTCGCTCCTTACTTTCAGTTTAAAAAACTTTTTTTCTTTTTTTTATTTAAAGGCTGCGAAAGCAGGGGGTTTGGGGGGCGGCAGCCCCCCAACTGTGCCTCCTAATCCCTGTACGTTTTAAGGTTCGACCTTGTAACTCAGCCTCTTTAACTCTTTAGAAAAGGTAGTTTTTTGAAATAATTATATATAATACTTCTGTAAAGAATCATTATAAAATTTGGATGGTGTACATTCACTGATAGTGGGATTTTTTAGCCCTTGCCAGTGACAAGGAAGATTCTGCAGCCACCTGTGAGGAACAGAAGCGTTATCATATTAAGCCCACGACTTTTACTAGCTCCGGACCAGGCAGGTACGTGGGTTCTTTTAGAGGGGGGGCAATTGTCATTAATTTGAATAAGAGTTTTCCAGCAATTTGTGCGAATATAGAATTTCAGGGGGATGACCCCGACCCCTTGCATTGCATATAACCTTTTTTCAACCATAACTTTTACAATGCTAAGATGGAAAAACAATAAGATAAGGGAAAAGATTTCGCTTTTAAAAATTTAAAATAAAATGGTAGCTAATTATTTCTCAGTTTGCAGATTTTTTTTTTTTTTAATAATCCCACCTCCTCTCCTCTCGGTGACCTTCAAAAATTCTTTAAAAATATCTCATAATTTATCTAATGCCGCATACTCTTTTCTCAATAAAAAAAACTTCTTCAAAAAATAAAATTATTAAAATTATATAAAAATTGAGCATTCCAAAATATACCAGGGTATAAAAATAGATGTATACTACAATTCAGTTTTCTCATATCTTTTAGGTTCATCCGATATCTCAGGCTGTCCTTCCCCCTTAGGGCAACCCTTCCATCGTGACCTTAAATTACACTTTTCATATACTTTTCCATCAACCTCTATTTCCCCCGATATATATTTCACCTTTACACCCTTCCCCCAAAATGAGAATATAAAAAAAAGTAAGAAAGAAATGAAATACTCCACCTTTACAAATGAAAACCAATAGGTAGAATCTTTCATGATCCTTATACTTCATTTGCTTTACCCTTATTACTCATCTTTCATTTACCCTTTGGCTGCTCAATCCTGATTAAAACATTATCATTATCCTACTTTCAATACTTCTTTCTTTATAATTTTTTTTATTCCTTTTTTAAATAACAGCATTTCAATTTCTAATTGTAAATTCTAACAAAACTTTTCCATTTTTCTTACTCTCTTCAAAAAAAAACCTCACTTTTACCTTTACCTTCACTTTTTTCCTTTGTTTGCCTTTCCTTATATTTACTATCCTATACCACTGAACCCTTACCTTTTTCATTACCTCTGTTGGGTTCGTATCTTTCATTTTCGCTTTCCAAAAATTGTAGCTGAAATGTTTGAAAATGTGTGCCAAATCCTCGTTTTTTTTAGTTTGATTGGTTTCCGTACATAATTTTAACTCTACAACCTTTTCTGCGGTGAACAGTTGCTCATTTTCTTGTATTTCACTACCTAACAGTTGTTTCAATTCTTCTAATTCTGTTTTTAACACTTTTGCAATGAAGAATTAAATGTTCAAGTGTTTCAATTTGATTTCCACACCTTCTGCACATTCCAGTCGACTTGGTGGGGTCTATCCTATGTTTTCTCTCTTCAGTTGGCAGTATTTTGTGAACTTGGAAAAACACATTCTTTTTAACCTTCGGCGGTAAGAAACTAGAGTGTATCAGGTCGAACATTTTCTTCAGTTTTTCATCGTCAAGATCACTTGTCTCTAGAATTTTTGCTGGAGATAGGTTTTCCTACGAAATGAACCAGTGTTTCATAACCCTTTTGTTGATTTTTTGGCTATCCGGGTCTGCGATCCTTCTTTCCAGTAATTCTTTGACAGCTCCGAAATGTTTTTGTACCGAATTTGGGCAGTCACTCCTTTCATTTCTCACCCATGCGTTATACCAATTTTTCATAGGTGTTGTTTCTTCAAAATGGATTTCCTCGATAATTGTTTTCATGTGAAGTTATTTTATCTTGGCTTCTGTGTTAATTATTTGTAGGCCTCCTTGGCTTTTCAGTAGAAACATATCTGTAAGTTTAAACTTTGGAGGGGATTTTCCGTACCAGACGAACTGATATATCATTGATTTTATTTTCTTCTGGATGCCTTTTGTGGGGTTTGATACTAAAGCGAAATACCATATCACTGGACAACAGTAAATATTAACGTACTGAGCTTTTTGAAATATTGTGAAGGCTCTTCCATAGCCGTAAACCAGTGCTGACTGAAAATTCTGCAATGTTTTAGCCCACTTTGCTTTCTCCGTCTCTTTCCATTTTTTTTTCCATTGGATACCTAAAAACTTTGTTTCATCTTTCCTTTCCATCCCGCCAATAAACTGAGGTTCTTCTTCCCTTAAACACATGACTTCGCATTTTTCTTTGTTTAATTCTAGTTTGAACAAATCGCTGTACTTAGTTATACAATGAAGAGCTCGTAAATAATCCATGTCTGTTTCCGTGAAAGTCGTGAGGTCATCGACAAATCCTTCTATCTTTTGTTGGGTTCCTCCTATCTCGATTCCTTGTATCTCTTGCTCCAGATATCGCAACAAAGGGTCAATATATATTTCGAACAATAAAGAGCTTAATGAGCATCCCTGTCTCACTCCTGTCTCTCCTTCAAAGCTATCGCTTTCCATATTCCCTATTACAATGATCTGTTCTATTTTCTCCAAGGTCTTTTTTATCCATTCGATAAACTTTACAGAAACCGTATGCCACTAGTATAATAAGTAGGATTGTTCTTCTTATTTTGTCAAATATTTTTCGAATGTCAAAGCTTGTGATTCTGCATTTCCCTTTTCCTTATTTTTTTCCATCACGTGTATTACGTTTCGTATGGCTCTTCGAACATCAGCTGTTTTCCGTCCATCTAATCCTCCTTTTTGTCGCTTACTTAGCAACTTAGCAAGTACCTTTTTTAGTCAGTTTGCAAGAACTTTGGTGAGGATCCGATAGTCGCAGTTTGTTAAATTTACAGGTCTCCAGTTCTTCAGTTCTTCAAGATTTCCTCACTTTGGTAGGAGCTTCATTGTTCCAATGCATCTAATTTTTTCTTCGGGGCTATTTAGCATCTCGTTGAACATTTCAGACAGAATCGGAGCTATTTCATTGGCATGATGCTTATAAAACTCGTAAGGTATGCCGTGTCTGCTCGGTGAGTTGTTATTTTTCGTTTCCGATAATTTTTTTTTTTATTTCTTCTGCAGTGATTTCGCTTATTAGCATTTCATTCTGTTCATCTGTTACTTTTGTTATATTGATATCCTCAATAAATTCTCGTACCTTCTTTTGCTCGTCTTCGGTTTCTTCTTTTTCTTTCTTGAACACTTTCTGGTAATAATCTCTTGCTTCGTTTAATATATCTTTTTCGTTTTCAAAGACTTCCCCTTTCTGATTTCTTATTCTTCTCATTTGTTGTTAGCTTATTTTTTCTTCTCTTCGAACCTTGCTGTATCACGAGAGATTTATTGGGCTACTTTTGTAATCGCTGGTTTAGGTACACTCTCCCAATGTTTCGGAAGGCTACTTTTCTCGACAGTTTTCAGTACCTCTAATATCTTTTCTGTTGCGTTTGTGAATTCTTTGTTTCTCAGTACCTCAGTATTCATCTTCCATGACGCATTTCTGAAAGAAGATTTTTTTTTCTCGTCGTTTCTCAATGTGGCAAAAACAGCTTGATGGTCGGAAAACGGTACAATTTTGTTCTCGATTTTGTCTATTTGTGGAAGGATCTCACCTGACGTGTATATGCGGTCGAGTCTAGCTCCACCTCCGTACGCCGTCCACCTTATCTAAGTGAAACTCCTTGTATTCACTTTTTCTTTCCAAACTTCAAGAAAACCTGCATCACGCACGAATCGTTTCAGTGACGAGCAATTATTATCACATCGTGCTATAGCACCTTGCTTGTCTGTTATGCAGTTAAAATCTCCAAGGAAAATCCTGTGTTTTCAATATCTTTCGGTATATATGGGGCCATATTTTCTTCGAAAAATACTTCTCGTACTTTTTTGTTTTGCGACCCAGATGGAGCATATATGTTGACAAATTTGCACCCACCTATCTCACACCTGATAATTCTCCCGTCTGTATCGGTTCGAACATCTTTTACATGGAGCTTTTCTTTATATATTATTGCTACGCTTCCTTCTCCCGCATTGCAATTCGTAAAATATTTATATTCAGGTTCAAAACCCTTCAATTCGCTTGTGTCGTTCTCTTGTATAAATGCTTAGTCTATTCTTTCTTTTAGTAGATACCCTTTTAGCATTATTTGTCTACTTTTTTGCTTTATTCCATTTACGTTCAAAGTTACGAATTTTTTGGAAGCTCTTGCTGATCTATCACCATGTCTTCTGCATTTTCTCTGGTTCTTGCTTTCTTGGTTTCTAATCCTTCTACCGACGAGAAAGACGTCTCAGCGTAATCGATTAGCTCCAATGCGTGGCTTGCCGAAGGGCTGTTGCTGCTCTGTACGATTTCTTCCACACAATCGATCATACCTTTGATGCTTTCAAGTCGGCTCGGAAGTTCAGCTTGCCCTGTCTGTGATTCTGTTCTTTGCGATCTTTTGTTCCTTTTCATACCCCTAGTCAGTACTCCCAGCAGTGAGCTACTCCTGCTGCGAGCCTCTTGGAACTCTTCATCTTTGCTGTCAGTATATTGTCCTTTTTTCTTCAGTTTCTTTTTTCTTTCTAGCTCGTCCTTGTATTCACGGGTCGTTTTCCGCTTTTCCGATCTTGCGGGTTCGGGGTTCATTTTGTCTATTTCGCAATCTATTTTTCTTCCTGATTTTTATGCGCATTTGTCTTTTCCTGTCCAGTTTCTTTTTCTTTGGGTCTCAGTTTTGTTTGGTTTGCAGGTTGTTTTTCTGGCCAAACATTGCTTTGACTACTAACGGCATTAAGGCCACTTGGTTTGGATGTTATGTTTCTTTGCAACCTTTGTGAGGAAAAAGAACACTGGCGGCTAAATGTCTTGTTTCCTCACATATACCGCAAGTTTGCATTTGGCCATCATACCGTATCCGCATTCTCATTCCATTTACGAAAATGAAAGAAGGGATGTTCTTATCTACTTTCATGCTTATTATTGCTCTTGTTTTGGCTGTTTCAAGATATCTGTCACCAGAGTAATACTCACGTTTGCATTAGAAAACCCTACCATACCTTTCCAATGTCTCTTGGACATCTAACAACTCCATTTCTAGCGGCATTCTTTCTATTTTCGGTTTGCAGATTATTTATTTCGTTTCTTATAAATATCATCACGGACAACCTAGCATAGTTGGCTATGCCGAATTTCTTTTTTTTTCTTTTTTTTTTTAAGTTGTATTTCAGAGTAAAAAAAAATACAACAAAATACAGGCGAATAAACTGAGAAGAAGAAGAAAATAATTGGACATCAAAGATAAAAAATGGGTTTAAAAAAAATATTTTGAATTTTTTTTAAAATATATTCACACATAATAAAGTATTGTTCATTGAATACTAGATAAAAATGATAAAATGAGAGGGCGCGTAAGATGAGAAAATAATGTAATTTAATGGATTTTTTACTAAATTTTTTTTACGAAATAAGATTGGAGAAACCAGATAGAACTGGTTGATAGGGCTCGGTTATTTATAGGGACTGTAAATTAAGTTTTGTAAAAATGTCACATAATGACTTTTGAATTATTGCAGTCGAATCGTCACCTACTATATTGTTGAAGGCGTGTCCTCTTTCAACAGCTTCTTCCAGTGTGCCGATTTTGCAACGTTTGTGATCTTAGAACTACCAACACAAAATCGGCAAACAAGTCGCCAAAATGGAATTTGCAGATTCATAGAGTATGCCAAATGGATTGGCGCTTTAAAAGGGCGTCTCCATTGTTAAATCAGTTGGCGCTAAATCGTCTCAGATTAAAATGCGTCTTGCTTTTGAATTGAGGTAATTCAAAATGCGTTAAGAGAAACAACATAAATTTTGCAAGAAAATGGAAAAACTAAAAAAGAGCTGTGTTTTGTTTCTATGCTAAGGATCCAGTATTGATACGAGGACGTCATTTTTACGTGACTTCAAAAACAAAACTGACATCCCTTCAGAAATGAATATGGGGGATCACGTCAGTTTAAAATTACTAACAGTGAATGATAAAGGGTGAAGGTCCTCTAAAAC
Organism: Artemia sp. Qi Xiang Cuo; assembly: GCF_049724085.1. Taxonomy (NCBI): domain Eukaryota; kingdom Metazoa; phylum Arthropoda; class Branchiopoda; order Anostraca; family Artemiidae; genus Artemia; species Artemia sp. Qi Xiang Cuo. The sequence goes on along the minus strand of NC_142796.1, from coordinate 721,969 downwards.
CATTGCTGGGGTGTAGGGCGGCAATTTGACGTTTCAATTGCTTGAAAAAGCTAAATGTTAACGTACTTTATTATGACAAAGTAACCATAAGTTCAAAAGGAAGAAAGTGACATCGAATTTAGTGTGCTGTGATGATGGAAAATTTCAATATGAGAATTTAAGAAGCTTTAAATTTTATGCGGTGGGGATTTACGCAGGGGTTGGGTCCAGGTCATCCCAAAAAATCTTAATTTCCATTAATTTCGGGAATTTATTTTTGGGTCGCATTGTTAAAAAAAATAAAAAAGAAATCCTTTGTACAGCCTGCAATGTATCAATTCTTGTAATTTGAAAAATAGATCGCATGTTAGATGATTTTTGCTTTTTTAAATGGTCAAACTAATAAATTTTGGTTTTTCATATTCATGATTGATTAATTTAACTTTTTTTTTTAATATATTTCAGAACGGAAGGTACATTTGGAGTGTCAGTTTGCTGAGGTAATTAAAAAGTGTGCTATGGCATACAGCACAAACTATACAGGAGAGCGAAGAAAAATAAATTGTGGGTTTCCCTATTTTTTTATTTTTTTTAATTGCTGTTCAGCTGTCCTATCCCTAATCAGTGTATCTTCATTCTTCTAAATCTTACGATAGAAGGGATCCATAACTTGTCCTGAGGACCGCATTTACCCAACTTCGGCAATAGAGAGGCCAATCAGAGTGAAGATATAAGGTCTTGATTTTTAAATCGTAAATTACTTATCAATTCTCAATCAGATTTTCATGCTGAATCGTTTGGTTGTTTGTTTTGCGAAAGCTTAATGACATTTTCAAGATATTAGACGCCTCTGTATATCCCCAAACAGTGTTTCTGCGCCTTTTCTTTCTTTTGAGTTAAGAGTGGCTTCCTATGTAAGTTTCCGCGTTGAATCCAGTGGCGGTTTTATGTCTAATAACCCGGGGGGAGGTATGCCAAAGGCCTGTAAAAATATGAAATAAAAGGAATTCATTGTCAGATATAAAAAAAGGGGGGGGTCAGCTCCCCCCCCCCATACCTAGGCTTAGAGCTGCCACTTGTTGAATCGACTGATATGTACGAAGAAACCGGAACTTTTCCAGGAAATTGGATTGGTAATTCCACCCTAGAGTGTCTAATCTGTTTCACCTGACTTCCTGAGTCCAAAAAAGTGCATCTGTACTAACACCTATTGGGTGGGGGGGGGGGAATTGTCCCCCTAGATTTTGAAACTAAAATTTCTATCTACATTTTATAAAATGAATCCTTCCCCTCCCCCTACATTTTCGTGAATTGGTGCCCTGTTTCGAAATTGGACAGCTGAGCTTTCTGGTAATAAGAACTCTTTTTAGACCTCTGCTCTCTAACTCTTTCTGTATGCTAGAAAAAAGGACAAAAGATATTTAAAGAAGTGAGCGAGTTGTAAAAATAACAAATAAAACACGTGGAAATAGGTTAAACCAATCGATAAATCTTGCTGTTATTGGTAAAGTGGGATGACAATTTATCTTTCCTAACCATGGTGCATAACACCTTTTGAGTTGCCGCAGTGCCAATATGCCACCGGGGAGTGTTATTGGAGATATTAGCCTCAAAATCACTGATTGAAGCTTAACTTTACACAGTCTTAAGATTATTCCCAAAAAATGAGTTTTACCTTTAAAAAGAGAATCGGCTATTGAAGATAAACTTTTACAGCCATCTAGATAAACTTTTAGAGCCATCTAGATAAACTTTTAGATCCCAACTTGACTAAGTCCTTATTAGGTGTACTTGCGCACACTTTCTTAAGCAGACGTGTCTCGGCGATTTTGTTTTCTTAAAAGCAATTCCTGTATTTATTTTAGTATTTGTGAAATCCTTTGGGGTTGGTTCATACTCGTTGTGGTGACTCAAAAGACTTTTGTCCTATTCAAAAAGTTTTATACAAAAAACTTGTAAATATTTTTCACCTTTTTTAATTATAGGACCAGCTGAGGAAAGTTTTTTGTTCAGCTCTCCAAGATATGGCGAAATAGTTCTTATAATGAAAGTTTTACTTCCCGATTATTTTCCTGTGAGTGAGAACAAAAGGATACAGCGCATGTTATGAAAACTTTGAAGTTTTAACTAGCTTGAGAGCCAAAAAGATAGGACGAAAAAGGATCCGACGAATCGATATAGCCTGCATCTATATATTGAGGGCACTAATACTTGGTTTAAAGAAGTGTCGCATATCACCTTTTGAATTATCATAGATGAAACCCTAAATGCAAGGGTAATAATGTAATCTAAAGATTCTTGTTTCTCAAGCATTTTAGTGATAGAAGGCAATATTTTCTTGAAAAAATGTTAAATTTAGTTTTAAGTAAAAAGGAAATGAGAGATTGCTTTCCTAAATTCATAGTAAAAAGTAATCTTTAACTTTACTAGCTTACGTTTGGGACACGTTATCGTAAGTCAATGGCAATATTCCTTAAGTGTATCCCAAAAAGGAAAGCCAAACTTTAATATACGCTATTAAGATGCATTTACCGCAACTGAAGGCAACCTTGCCTTTCAGAAACCTTGATTGGATTTGGTTCCTATGTGAATAATAACAGAAATTGTAGGACAGTAAAAAAAAAAAAAAAAAATTTTTTGGAGTCTCAAGATGTTTTACATATGAATCCTCTGTGGTCAGCCATTCAAAGGGAAGCTCCCTTTGAACGGCTCTTGATAGCGGTATGTGTATAATTGTAATACCCTTCTGTTGATTAATTTAATAAAAAAAATACTGAGAAAGCTAACTTATACATTAATATATAATTATTATATCTATATATTTTCTTCAACTCTTTTTACTGTTTCGATTTAAAGCAAATCGCATACTAAAAATGTCATGATAATTTTGCGACAGGATTTATTAAAAGCGGATTTTAAATTCAAAATGATCTGTTTTTTATTGTTGTTATGTAGCGCTAGATATAATATTTTAGTTGTCTTGTCCTAATAAAGCTGATAAAACTAATCATCAACTTCTATATAAATTAATAATTTTCAAACATTTTTGTATATTTGCCTAAGAACCTTTGCCAGCCCTATTTCTTCCTAGGGATTAATGTACATGGCACTAAATTCGCTTGGCGAATTCCACTGTTGCTTCCCTTACTAGAATACATGAAATATTAGGCAAATACTGTTTTTTGAAAAGTGTCCTTTTTAGCCAACTGTCTTGGGCTAAACAATAATTAAGCCGTCCGCGGCTGGGGTGGGAGGATGTTATAAATTAAGATAATTTCTTAAGCCAAATTGGCCTGACATAACATAAAGAAAGAAAAACGAGCAAAAATGAGGTTTTTAAAGGCCAAATAAAAATACCGACAAAATGAAAACAAAGCGAATATTTCGAGGGGACAAACGCCTCTCTTCTTCAGTGCGAAACGAAAAAATATAATCAATGAGAGTGCCGAAGAAAAAAATAATAAAACGCGGAAAGTCGACGTGAATGGGAAAAAAACAATGGAAAAAAAAATTAAAAGATGAATAAAATTCAATAAAAGCCAAAAATTGTATGAATTAAAACCAAATACCTAACAGCAATAAAAGTGAGTCATTCACCAATATCCGTAAGTTGCAAAGAAATTCAAAATTGAACCGCCATCGACGGATACTAGTGAATAGGGGAGAGAGGGGCGAAACCGCACAGGGGGACTCCATACGTTTGACCTCTCATCTAAAGTTTTTGAACTAATCTATTCAAAAAATTCCCACTAGATACCCTTCATGTAACGCACATTTGGTGCAAGTTTCAAATTTTGGATAAAAGAGCAAATAAGAAAAGAGGTAAGTAAGTTTTTATATGCCTGTTGGAAATCCTGACACATGTACTCTTTGTCAAATATTTTCTAAGTTATTGTAGCTCTTGGGCCGTAAGTTAGCCGGATGAGACAAGGTATACCCCTGCTGTTTGCATGTCAATTTTCATCAGTAAATATCAGACCTTTATCTACAAAAATATAACTTTTCAAAATTGAGTCAATATGGGGCTAATCCGGACACTTTTTTGGGGATGATTCCAGACACTTTTCATGGTGTCCGGTTTTGCTCCCTACTAATGGAAGTTTTTGTAACTTGGAAAATAGAACTATATGTAGCTGGAAGCAGAACATTGATAAAATTGATAGTGTTTGTGTTGTGTTATAGAGGACCTGAAGTAATATATTTTTGGCTATCAAAATTTGTTCTCAACATTTACATTTAGACAAAAGTTTTTGAAAAGGGTCCTTTTTAGCCAACTGTGTTGGGCTAAACAAAAATTTGGTCGTCCGTGGTTGGGGTGGGAGGATGTTATAAATTAAGATAATTTATTAAACCACATTGGCTTGACATAATGTAAAGAAACAAAAACGAGCAAAAATGGGGTTTTTAAAGGCCAAATGAAAATACTGACAAAATAAAATAAAGCGAATATTTCGAGGGACAAACGCCTCTTTTCTTCAGCGCGAAACAAAAAAAGTAATCAATGAGAGTGCCGAAGAAAAAAACAAACAAATAAAACGCGGAAAGGCAATGTGGATGGGAAAAAAACAATGGAAAAAAGTTTAAGAGATGAATAAAATTCAATAAAAGCCTAAAATTGTAAGAATTAAAACCAAATACCTAACAGCAATAAAAGTGAGTCATTCACCAATATCCGTGATTTGCAAAGAAATTCAAAATTGAACCGCCATCGATGGATACTAGTGAATAGGCCTAACCGAGAAATAAAATAAAAACATTCATTCACTCAAACCAAGACGGAACAGCATTGAATGAGTTGGATAGCTATGTCATCTGATTCCTGATTTCAATAATTGCATTCCTCGCAGGCACTCTTTGAAACATAAGGGGTTGTTAACGTGTCTGATTAATTGATTGGGAAATTGTTACAAGGTTTATATCTGGGACTACTAAAGTATCGGCTTCTTTTTTGAGAAAACCGAAATACGACTCATTTATTATTAAATCGGCTGAATCCGTGTTCAAAGCTAGACCTAAATGTTGGTATTTATAAATTTCAACAGCTTCTCTGTAGTGCTGGACCTTAAATTATTAATTTAATAATTTATTCCACCGTTACTTAAATTATTCCTCTAATCATTCTCCTGCTGTGAAAAAAGGAGTAGTCACTTCTCTACTTGATAGAGCATTGTAGTTTTTTCAACACGCTTCTTGGATTCAGAGCTCGACCACCTTAGAGATATTTTATTTGGGAATGGTTATCCAATTAGTTTAATAAATTCTGTAATTACAAAACGCATTAAAAGATTATCAGATAGTTACACAGAAAACAACAAATTTAATACATATTGCTTAACGCTTTCTCGTTTTCTTCAAATCAGCTAGAGATGCTAATCTCTTTGATGTTCCAGTTTTCAATCCATTGACTTGATTTTTTTTTGGGAAGTTTCATTATCAGGTAAACAAAAGTCAATAGCATTGAGAGAAACCAAATTTATTTTATTTGACTGTAGTAAACTATCATAAATTGAATTTAAAGTCAAAATCACTTGCATCTCTGTTCAAATGCCAGGTTTTTGAACAAGATTCTTTAATTTTTAAGATTTGTTAAAAAAGGTTCCCCTAAAACTTGTTTTAAATCCCGGTCCCTAAAAATCAGAGAGACATTTTCAAACATAATAAAATGGTCCAGGAAATTAAAAATGTGTTCAGATAGAGTTGATGTGAAATTTTCAGATTTGGGTTTTTGCTTTAGGGTTGACGAAATAGATTCTTAATGTTGTAGTAATCTAATTCTTAAATTCTGGCTAGTACATCCTACATAGGAGTCTAGAAGCTCCTATTAGGAGCTTCCGTTACTGTCACTGTTGTCACTGTTTTTGTTGTGTCACTGTCAAATAAATGGATTTGTCCCTATTGAACTTTTATTTGTAAGTCAGGGAGAGCAGTGTAGTCTTCGAAAATACCTACTTACTTGTATCATTCTTTAAGACGGATTAATAAACTTTAGGCTTCACCTCTACAAATATATAGCCCACATTTTATATACTTAATGAATTTTTTTATAGGCCGTATGTTTTTTTTCATATTAAAGTAAGGACAAACAAGCAATAGGACGGCAACAAGCAGTGGGAAGAAATGAGTTGGCCTGCCAAAAATTTGTTGAGTATATGTAGTTTGGGCTATATGTTTGTCCATTAGAGGGGCGGGGAAAACTTTTATTAGTATGCCTTAAAGTATAATATTAGGAAGTAACTTAGAATTTTAAAGTAGTTTTCAAAAATTTGTAGTTCTTCCTAGCGTTGAATGGGAATGTTAAACTGATACTGCTATTCTTCTCATGACGCCACATTTCCAGTTTGTAAATGTATATATATTTCCAGTTTTCAGTTTGTATATATATAACTACTCTACTCTCTTTAAACGAGCAATTGTATATGTATTTATTTTTATTTATGTATGTATTTTTCCTTGAAAACAGCTCCATGATTTTTTTTTTGTAAATCGGAATCTTGAGATTTTCTGGCCTGAAAAAAGATTTAGATATGGCACGTTTTTGAAGATTTGTTTAGAGCCTTAATTTTGGGGAAAAAAATGTCATGTGAGCGACTTCACGGTTTATATACATTTAAACAGTCAAAATTATACTATTTTTTTTACAGCGATGGTCGTATCGTTTTTTATATCTATGATGGCTGCAAAATTACACAAGATGACAAATGATTTCGAACATCTAAAGCAAAAGGCATGGAACAAATGGCAGCAAGAATCACATTGAATTACAAACGAAACTGTCGTACAACGAAATCTGCGTTTAGAAGACAAATAAAAATTGCAGTGGAATGAAGGAACTTGTTAGTTTAGGGACTGTGAAGGATAAACAGCGAGAATTACAATGCTTACCCTGCCTATGTAAAAAAAAAATTTACACTCACGAAAAGAAACTAAAGGCTCATCGATACGTAACTCTAAATAAAGAAAAAAAAACAAATAAAGTTTCAGGGGCTGAAGTTCATGTAGAGGCTACTATAGAAACTATAACGATGGAAGAATCGATTAAAACCTTTCAAAACAAAAGAAACGACCATTGTCGCTAAAAGAAGAAAAACGATGAAAAATGGAAATGGTGGGAAGAATAGAAGGAGGGCTTTGACATAAGCTTGGAGAACGGAATTTTTTCATGTAATGACGTCACATTCATATGCACTATATGTATTTAAAGAGCATATACATTATTTTTCCCAGGGATGGACACATCGTTTCTGGTGTCTATAACGCTTGCGAAATTATACAAGATGGCAAATGCCTCCGAACAGTTAAAGAAAAGGTATAAAAACTGATAGTGAGAATCAAGGAAAAATTAAATTCATGAATTGCATTTCCATTACTTAAAACTAAAGAACAACACGGTAATTATGCTAATCCACAATTAGAAATAGATATTTCAGAGATAATATCCAATGGATCATGCTTGGTTTTGCTAAATTACATAACAGCATGATTAAAGCAAAAATAAAATTAATGGAAAAAAGCTTGAAAAAAAAGTTGAAAGACGTCGAGCGAAATTATAAAAGATAATGAATGACTTTAAACAGCTAAAGTAAAAGACATGGAAAAATGTCTGAAGTAATGGTAAACAAAATAAGGTAAAACGAGATCTTTGATTAGAAGACATACGACAACTAGTATTCCACTGGATCACAAATGAAATGACACACAACAAAATGTGCGGCTAGTAGACAAACGACAGCGAGGATCACATCGAATCGTTAACGAAATCTCGAAGAGAAACAACAACCAGAGTCACAACGAATCCCATGAGAATACAAGTTCTATAAAATATATGATTCCGCGAAGGATAATCAGAAAGTAGGAATCAAAATCACTGCAGGATCTCTTTACTCAATTCAAATTGGTGATTTGCCACCTCATGACTTAAAACTAAAGAATTACACAATAATTATTCTAATACATAATTTATGAAGGACATATTTACAAGCCTGCCGCGTGCCCCGGTACATCAAAATTTGTTTTTAGAGTTTCTGCTACGATTAGCCCGTGTCACTCATTGCTTACAGGACTGACTTATTCAGCTTAAAGTTAAAGATTTACGTTGTTTTCACACTACACTGTAGAAACCTTCTTACCAGTATAATCTGAGGCTTTACGTTCCACTATATTACATTATGGAAAAAATTTTGTCCAATTTTTACGTGTCAGCAGGCAGTTCAAAGAAGAATGGAGCTCCACATAGAAGGTTGCACTACATAGGTTTATATTACGTTATTTACAATTAAAAAAGTAGCAACAAAGGGAATTTTTAGGTAGACAATTAATCCAAAATAGAGAATAAAATATCCTTTCACGCATGATCAGAGCTGCGATTTACATCTCCTTATCTATTACTACTATTAATACTAACAACTCGTCGCAGCACTAAGCGGCCTGAGGCCAACACAGCTACCCTTGCTCCGACTACATACCGATTAATTCAAAGCCTCTCTCTTTGCGCCCTCTCATGAAGTCCGTTTTCCCTTAAATCTTTCCTTGCGACATCCCCCAACCGAAGATGACCTGCTTTACGTTTAGCCCTGGACAGCTGGCCGAAAAGGACAATCTTTGGCAATCTGTCATCCTTCATCCGCAGAACATGCCCTAGTCATCTAATTTTTTCTCTATCTATAGCCCTAAGGATTGAACCAAACTATTTGCACAGTCTACTGTTTGAGATACGGTCAGTCAGTCGAGTACCCGAAACAATCCGTAAGCAATTTCTCTGGAAAACATCTACCAAATCCTCTTCCGTTTTTCGGATCACCCACGCTTCAGTTCAATATTTGACCACTGTCACAACTGTAGCTTCCAATATTCTAGTCTTTTTATACAGACTTATGTTCTTATTCTTCCAAACTCTTTTCAACCGTAAAAAAAAAAACACCCTGGGCCTTGGCTATTCTACTTTTAACATTTTAAGACACGACTAAAATTACCCTCATTTTCTAAGCCTCATATATTAAAGTTCACTGGAATAGAAAGGGCGTTTATACTTGAAAATGCAAAAGATAGTATTTGAAAAAGGTAGAGAATGCCTGTCACCATGCATTTCCTAACATCTACAGGAATGCAACATCAAACCAGTCATCTCAACATTCTGAAAGCCGCTGAACAAAAATGTTTCAATATGGGTATTTTTTGGTGTTGAGGAATGGGAGTTCAAGGACAATTGTCAACCCTTTTTTTCTAACCTTAATCAAATCCCAGGGCGAAAATTCCAGGCAAAGCTGGAAATATTTGTGCTACTATCTAGTAGATGCATTTTCAAACATATCTTTTAATTGACTTTATTCGTGCTACAGATCTCTACTAGTCTCGAGAACAAAGAGAAGCATTTTTCATACCAGCTCTTAAAATGTCACATTCCACAGATTTTGCCCACAGCACTAGCTACAGACCTCATTTTCAGTGTTCATTTCCAGATCCTGCAGACTCTACACATCAAAGACAAAGAGGAAATTAATTTCAAAAAAATACTTTGGTTTTAGGTGTAGGTAAAATGATCGCCGGAGAAAAACCCATTAGAAAACCTATGCAGTCTCAACTGCATCAACTCAACTAAGCTGAAGTAAAGTGCAACTGCCTGTCATTTTCATTTTTCCTCTTTACTGTGTGTTTTTTTCGGTTCGCATTCCCTGTCATAGACCCTTGTAGGGGATATAAGATGTTGCATTTATATACGTACCATGTGCTTGAATATGTGTATATTTCATCAGAATAAATATAATCTCTTACCTTGAAGGCATTTTTACCGCTTAAATTCCTTTTTTTAGAAAAGAGAAAATAACGGATGTTTGTCTTATCAAAAACTGTCTACTATCTGTACCACTGCTTGGCATTAAGTTAGAAACAGATAATAATAAATAATTACGAATTGGTTAAAAATCAGGTGAAAACTTTGGAGATATAATTCCATATAATCATTTCTTTTTGACCAAGAAAATATGTATTGGCGTAAAAATAGGGGGATATCCAAATACCTAAGTATTATAAGGATTTGATTTTTTACACAAAATTTCTTTGAACTTTCTGTCCTTCTGTGTAAAAAAAAAGGAAAAAAATGAATAAGGAGCTAAAGGAAAAATCTGTTTATCATCACCCAGACGTCATCCCTTTTTCGGTGACGACAACGGTGAAGATTTGATGGGGACGTGAAATAGAACGAAAATTACGGCTATAGCTTTCCTACTTCTTGAACTGACAACTTAAGACTAAAGTAGGATTTTTTCAACTTGTTCTCGTATTGATAGCAAAAAATTATACTAATTTTCAAACTGAAAGAAAAATGGCAAACTAAGTGTTTTGAACTGAGAAGCAAAAACCATAAATACTTGATTTAATTACGGAAAATGATGCTTGGGCTACAAGATTATTAATTATTAATCTTTTTTAGTTTATTGAATTCTCATTTTCTCTCCTTCGCAAGAAGCGCATCTGGTATGTCCCACAAACCTATGAACATCACAGCAGAAATATATATAACGAACAGTAGCAAAAAGCCCTATGCTCTACATTAAAGATTTTTGAAACACATTAACCTAAGCCACTCTTCATGACTCCGCCCTCGTGCACGCGCAATGACAAATGTTTAGCCCATCTCGAAGAATTTATGGGACCTATTGCTCTGACGGTTTAGGAACCTTACTGAACTAGCAAACTTTGATGTTGTATCATTTTTGGAGAAACTTTTCGCTACTTTTTGTTACATACATTTCTACTGTGATGCACATTCATAAGAGAAGAAATGGTTCTGGGGTCCAACTTGCTCTTAATGAGCTTGAATAGAGAAAATTGTCTCTCTGCTGAGGCACTGTAGTGGTGAAGGGACAGCAATACTGCGCGAACATAAACAGTTATAATACAAACATAATAAAATCGCCAATTTTATAATAAAATCACAATTTTTTTTTTTTGGTAAAACTTGCAAATCACGAAATTTGGTGATAAATCACCAACGGTGGCAACCTTGCCAAGAAGATTTAAGTATACAAGATGGCACAAAGTAACACCTATTTACAGTGTTGCCAACTGGATACATTTTATGTAAATAGGACACATATCCATGTACCCGGACACAATGACATAAAAGGCTGAAAAAGTGACATATTTTAGAAATTTGGGACTAAAAGGACCAAAAAAGACACATTTTATAAATCTATGACAGAAAACGAAACACTTTCCAACTGGGTATATATTTTGCTAAAAAGATGTCAATTTTCACCAAAGTTGTGCTTTTTCTCAGTTTTTTTTTTTAGTATCAAGGAAAGCATTTTCTCCAAAGTAAGGAATTTACACGTTTAAATGACGCATGAAGCTAAGAGAGGAAAGAAAATAATAAATGATAACTAAAACCAAAACAGGGTGAGAAAACGAGGATTTTGTGACCCAGTGGTAAAATATGAAGACGAAAAACCAGCAAATATTTCGACAAGGACCTCCGCCAAGTTGTCAAGTCGTACCACTGGCTGACAAAATCCTCGTTTTCTCACCTTTTTTGGTTTTATTTATCATTTATTATTTCCTTTCCTCTCTTAGCTTCATACGTCATGTATAGCCAGTGTGGTCTTAGAAAGTATTTACGTTTAAATGAATTTCGTGCTTTTACATTAAGTAATTTTGTATAAATTTTCTATATGGATTCTTTGTGTTTTCATTAGATTTGATGTAACTGGGCACTTTGATAAAGGTTTACGAAGCGTCGTTTGGTCAATAGTATAAGATTTAAATGGTAAAAAAAAAGTGGTATCTAGTTATAGATCTTTCAAGATTGACACAAAGTAGCAAAAAATAACACATCTTTGGATGCGCAGGAAACAGATTCATGGACCGAAAAGTTGACAACCGTGCATATTCGATATCCAAATCTTCTTAATGAGTATTATTATGCTGATTGATGAAGATTAGGGCATCAATCTTCAAACTATTCAGCATTTCAAAAATTGAAAGACGTTTTTAGTTATTTAATGAAAGTTTGTCGAAAATGAAGTGAGTATATTACCATTCATTAAATAAAGCTATACCATATATTAAACGTAATAAGTATTTTATTAAACATTATTAATTTTTTTTTAATTATACATAGCGTCGTTGGATTGTACAAAATGTTTTGTATAAAAAAATTTTACAACGTAATTAAAAACTATCACATTAAGTGCGCTTTTTGTAATTTATTACTTTAGAATTAGGACATATCAAAAGTTTCTGACTGCCTCTTTTAGATAACCCGATTCGACAAAGAGAAAAGCCTATGGTGAAATAAAACATTCATTTATTAAGAAGAAACGTTAAGCGGTGTTAGAGTAATTTTAAACGTATTAGTATTTTATGAAAGCTTTGATAGACTAAATTTGAATTAGCACCAACGATCAAGAAATACGCTTTGATAGCCCCAGTATTATCAAATTAGCTGCCAATGAACACTAATTCAGTTCAATTTAGTCTTTGAGTCTAATAACCCGGCATAAAGAACCGAGAGAAGCTACTGAATCTTGATTAAAGGGGGATAAAACTACAGGATCAGTCTTAAGGTCAATATGACCAAAGAGTGGGGTTGGAGGGGGCAGTTGCGGGCCTAATAATTAGGGTAGTGTCTGTTGTGACATTAGAAGTATAGAAATTGAAACTCCTTTTCAAATAAAATTAAAGAGCGACACCAACACTTGAGATAGAATGAGCAGAAACTATCTCGTACATGGGCTAATAGGAATTCTATTTTGTTTTAATATTTCTGACACCCCAAGAAAGGTTTTTAGAGAGTTTCACTTTATCTGAGATCACCACTGTTCAAGGAGGATTGTGGTATTTTTATTCAAATATCATATTAATATCATGCATGAATTTAAAAGGGATCCAAGGGAGGGTGGTTGAACCTTCCTCAAATTTAATACAATCCTGGTCATGCAGCTTGTAGCAACAAATTGCAGGTAAATTGCTCCCCTAATAACAAATGAACTCGCATCCATGACGCTTCATCTCGTAAAAAATTCAAATATTTCGTATTTTAAAGATAGATGCTTAAAATCTCTGCATCAGAGTTCTCAGATATGCTGATTTTGATGCTGTATTTTTATTCACATCGCATACTCTTTTTCGGGGTTTATTGCCCTTTCAAAAAAATAGAGCCTATTTTCTTAGGCTCAAAACTCTCGACAGGTCATTTAAAAAAGAAATTTTATTACATTCAGAATCATAATAAAAAACAATTATTTTGATATATATATATATATATATATATATATATATATATATATATATATATATATATATATATATATATATATATATATATATATATATATATATATATATATATATATATATATATATATATATATATATATATATATATATATATATATATATAATATATAGATCTCCAAGAATTTCTTTAAGAATCTCTTTGGCACAACATTCAATTAATTCTACATTTTTTTTTTTTTTTGCTTATATAAGTAGCATTTGCACCTGAGCTTTCCGAATGTAAGTGATGTCACCACTACTTAGACGGTACCTTAAAAGTTCTCGAAAGTTCCCTTTGTTTGTTGACGGGCCCTTCTCTGCCGAAAAGGAAATATTAGAAGGAAATATTTGCCTGCGTCAACAGAATCGCCGTGGTACTAACTATTTTCATGAGACAACAATTCGTCATCTTTTCGAGGTAGCTTAGCAGAAGTCATGAGGGGCTTCTTTACCAGCTTTTGCAGTTGATTAAGGCCTCCAACCCCTGGAGGTTAAACAAAACACAATTTAAATAATAATCCCCTGATCTTATTTGAGGATACTAGCCAATGGAATTTTTCCAAGTGAGTACGATTGAAAAATCTCTTTTTGTTCCTGTCCTACTTCTTGTGAACTCAACAGGGGAAGGAATAGATTGCGGAGTCTGAGGGCTCTGAAGCAATTGATATTTTTTGCGATCCTCCAGTTTTTCAATTCTTTCGATGGTACTTGTCTGTTATAGCGCCTATGTTATAGCGCCTATGTATATTGAAGCTAAGTAGAACCGGTTTTCCTTTAGTTTGCGATCTGTATTGAAAGAGAATAATGTCTGATCATGGATGTTAAAATGAAAATTTGGGATTTGCCATTTTGTCAACCCAGAAAACAGGCGTATCTACCCAACAAGTAAAAAGAATGTAAGGTTCCGCAAACTGGATAAATAAACGGTACCAAGGTAAAGTCCGTCGCCACCTGAAATCTAGCGGAGTACATGTGGCGTGTGGCAGTGAGGTCAGAAGTCAAAGATCTTTTAAACAAGATTCTTAATGACATCAATGCATTCTGGGCGACCTGCATTCTATAAGTTTCTTCTGTAGTTTACATAATGTTTTTAATAGAATATTATATATTCATCATATTTTGTGATATTTCATTAGGAATGACTGTCAGAGAAACAGGGTCTACTTAGCTTCTATATACATATGCGCTATAACATAGGTGCTATAACAGACAAGTACCCTATCCATAAAGCGTCTGATATCATTTTTGCAGAAGTTGCTTATATTTTAGATGTTTGTGTTAGGCTTGGGGCCACACACTTCAATTTTTGCTAATGAATCACCACCGATATCACCATTTGTCACAGCGCTGGAATAACCGTCAACCCTGAAATTCTCATTATTTATATCTTCATTTAGATGTAGATCTTCCGCTTGCCTAGATTTTGAACCAACAAAGTTGGGTACTGGTGCATTATGCGGACACCGCGAAAGAAGTCAAGTTTGGTTAATGCTGAAATAAAATAGGATGAATATATAATAGTTTATAAACAAATTTGGGCTATATATTTGCACATTAGGGGTGGGGATGGGGGGTAAAGCATAGCATATATTAAATACATAACCTAACCTAGGTACCTCCTTCCCCCTAAACCCCCAAAAAACAACAGTTTAAATATCGTAAACGCAATGAAAACCATGCTTTGCATTCCGTTTCTCTATAACGGTCTCTTGCAAATAACCCGTTTGGCGGGTCTCTTGTTTCCTTGATACAGTATATAGCAGTGTCCGCATAATGCAACAGTACCCAAATTTGTCTATAATTGACTGCTTTCTTCGCTTCGAACTCATAATTGGTTAATATCATTATCAAAAATCGTATACCTTTCCAATTCTTCTGGGATCGCGACTAACCCTAAGACGTGTCTGTTATTGCAGTCATTTTAAGAAATTACTTATCTATGGAAAAAAAAAGTTTTTGACGAGTACACGGTTTGAAGTTTCGAAGATCTGCGAGAAGACAAGCTACAAAACGCTTTGTAAGCTCAGGTGACACAAAACACTATGAACAGTTCTATAATGACTTGAGGAAGGCAGATCAAATGTTGTTATATCCTTTTCTGGGATGCCAAATGGACACTTTTAGTGGCTTTTGGACACTTTTTCACTCTGAGGAACACCGGGACACTATTGGGTCAAAAAAGGTGGCTTTTTGAAAAAAGGGACACTTTTTGGACATTTTTCCAAATCAATAAACCAAATGTCTTTATTTTCTTCTTTTTTTATAAATACGACTGCTTTTAATTTATAATTTACTTTTAAGCTAATCTTGGGGATTTTTCTTAGATGTTTTTGCGCCCTGCACGAACACCGGACCGGAATACGACGGAAGAAATAAAGCGAAGCTTATTATTCGAAAGAAGAATAGTCAATAGTGTTTGTTTTTATCCATTTGAATCAGTTGACAGTGTTTACACCTCAATTGATTGATTGATATACGGTAAGAAATCAGGTTGTTCTTATCAGGGGTAGCTAATCTGCACCTTTACTAATAAAATTAATTTCTGTCAAGTAAATAAAATGAGAAGAAGCAAGTTTGAATAAAATGACAATTATGTTTGGATTTTCCCAAATTTGTTTTACCTTCCTTTTGGAGTCCTTCTGCTCCTTATTCGATTATCATCCTAGCTTGCCTAGTTGCTTCTCTTTTGCTGCATGGTGAACTTTTAAAAAGGTATGGTGTACTTCTGTCATTGTGATTATAGCATCTTAGTATTAATAAATGCTAATCTGCACGTTTACTACTAAAATCAATTTCTGTCAAGTAAATAAAATGAGAAGAAGACAGTTTGAATAAAATGACAATTATGTTTGGATTTTCCCAAAAATTTATCAGCAGCCTGTGAATCTGAAAGATCCGCCAAAAAAATTATGTCATAGTTACAAATTAATGATGCCTGGATTACTGAATCCTCTCAAGTTGGTTGGTTATATATCTTGTAACAAATGCTCAATTTCTCACTGGAGGTCATGAGCATATTTATGGAGAGAAGAGAGGCTAGACCAATAGTAAATTTTAGGCTTCCATTTTTCAAATATTCTGTTAGATTTTCCTTAATTTCTATTTTCGATCTCAGTTCTATTGTGTACCAGAAAACAGAGAACAGCAAAGAAAAATATGTATTTTTTGTCAAAGCAGAAACCTGAGAACAGAACTATGACCAGAAATCAAAAACAAACCTATTGTTTAATGAGTGATAAGATTTCTGGAATCTCCAGCTCTTCTCTGCCGAAAAAACTTTATCCACCTGATGACTTATATTAAATGAGAAAAGAATTTTGTTAGCATATCCATTTACCCCCCCTGGAAATTGGTTAGTTACTCTGGCCACTGCCCATTTACCCAAGAATGTCTATTCTATTTTCTGTTAGGCTTTAGCTAAGACAATCTATTAAACAGTTGGATTGGAAGTTTCTCTCATTTAATTCTTCTTTAATAAAAGAAAAATTACAGCCCCTCAACCAATGCAGTATAGTTTTCTTTAAATTAACAAGCCTTTTACTGAAAAATAATCCGAAAAAAATAATACTGAATATGCAGTAGACTTGGTTTCCCATATAAAGATTACCTCTATGTTGTTTTGTTTTGTTCTTCTTCAAAAAGGTTTTAGGAAGGGACTGTTATATTCAGATAGAGAGTTGAATTCTGAATAAATGCTATGTTAATTTCTTAGCTATCTCATTGTGGTCCTATATTCCAAAATTATACAGACTTCCCGTAAAACATGAAAGGCTAATGATGTGTATCTGAGAGCATATTCGAATGCTAAATACTATGCTTAAAACATCTTGAAAATCACATATTACTGTGATTCATTGTTTTTGTAATTCATTACATCGTCTTTTTCTTTTTTCACCTAAATTGCCTTTTTCACTCTGACTAAATTCAGTAATCTTGTAAATCATGAATTTGCCAAAGCAGCTCATTTTTCAGGGTGCTTATGTAAAAACTGGACCAGAATAGACATATGAAAAAAGGAGATGATTTAACTATATATGGTCAGTGTAAAAGAAAATTTTTTTCAGGTGCCATGAGTGAAAATTCAAAGAAAAAATAACAGAGCATTGGTGACTTCTTTTGAAACCCTTAACAAGACCCCAAACCTCAACCTCAATACCACAAACCTCTAAAGCAGTTGATGATGTTGGTTCTAGATGCGGTACCAGTGGAAGCCTGGGAAAAGTCCCTGGTGCAAAACAAAAACCAAGTGGAGATAATAGGGACCAAAGAAAAGAAGGATCACCCAAAACCAACATATTAAATATTGTCGGTGATAATCGAAAGAAAGCTACACCTCTGGCTGTGCATTGTACCAAAAGCAAGAAATTTCACATTATGCCCATAAGAATAGGTGATGGTTTTAATTTTGACTCAAGCAGCAATGAAAGTGATAATGCACCAGAAGAGCTGTTGGCTGGTACTGTTGATATTGCAGATAAAACAGGCGGTGATACTAAACATAAGAGGAAGAAAGCAGGACCAGAAAAGCAGGAGTTTGAAGTAGTAGTTGATACTTCTGATACTGGTTTGAGCAGTTCTGAAAGTTAGCTAGAAGAGCTGGTCGGTACTGTTGGTGATGTAGACAAGTCAAAAAAGGGTGCTGGTTCTAAACGTAAAAAATCACAAGTAGCACAAAGAAAACGAAGTTTTGTTTGTTCGTGGGAACAAGATCAAAAGATGAAACATTTTGTGGTAAGATCACCACATGACGGCAAGAGAGCATGGTGCAAGTTCTGCTGTAAAACTCTGACGGGTACAAAATACAATATGATTGTTCACAGCCAGAGGGAATCCCACAAAGAGAAGGTAAAGATGGACGGAAATCAGACGCCAATTAACCCCCTTTTTGAGTCTGCATTGCAGAAAAGGCATGCCGTCTCTATGTGCTAAATGCACCTTGTGGCATGGTTTTCTGCTGAGGATATACTGTTTAAGAAAGCTGATTCCTTAACACCGGTTCTAAAGGCGTCTGCTCCAGACTCAAATATTCTTCGTCAGGTGAAGCTTAAAAGAACAAAAGTAAAGGGAGTGATTGATGACCTTATGGCTCCGCATGAGTGTCAGACTTTATCGGACCTTCTTACTACTGCACATTATTCGATCATAGTGGACGAGACTACAGACAAGAAATCGGCGAAACCGCTTGTCATGATTGCAAAGCACAAGCATTCTGAAACTCTTTTAGTGAAGGAGGAGTTCTTAGGTCTGGTAGAAGTGACTGATGCCTCAAGTGAGGGACAGAAAAAGCTAATACAAACTTATCTCAAAGACATTGGAGTTCCATTCTCCAATCTGATGGGCATTGCCAATGACAAAGCATCTGTAAACACCGGGGTTCATGATGGACTAGGTGCACTGCTTCACCAATCATTACCGCACCTTTTTACCCTTGGACGCACAAGACATTCACTTGCGCTGTGTGCTAGCTATGCATCCAAGTTTCTTCCGGACGGATTGGAGCTCTTCATGAAAGATCTTGTAAACTATGTTGCAGGAAGCCCAAAAAGAATCACAGAGCTCAACCAGATACAGGAATTCCTCCAGTCTACGCATTACAAATTGTCGCAGATTGCCAATACCTATGGCTTTCTCTAGAGGCAGCTATCAGACGAGTTTTTGAATTATGGTCACCCCTGGTTATCATTTTTCACAAACATTCAAAGGAACCCTCTGCAGACAAAGGTTTGTTATGATTTTTCTTGCCCGTGGTCTATTTAAGGGCTATTCTGCTGACCCAATCTTAGCTTGGGACTATTTTTTCTCTCCAACTTGCCCCGGGTTCGTTGTCTCAGGTACATAGTGGGTTACCGATCAATGGCCTCATCCTTCCTGATCACCGTGAATCAGGGTGTCCGCCGGAAGTTTTGAATAGCCTGTAACGATGTTGAAGCGATGTAGCAATTTAGTCTTCCATAGCTTTGATTAAAAAAAACTGGTCAGCAAAATAAACATGCTTATTGCCTTCCAAAAAATAGTGCTCGACTTTGTAGAGGCAAGAAAACATAGGGTGGGCTGGGTTGTTTACTAGGATGCTTACGATTTGGTGAAAGTTCTATCGAGTCTGCGAACGAGAAAAATCTGAGTTGTACTATATTTAGCAAACGTTACAATAGGCTTCCGAATATGATTTCACATAAGTACTCCAATAACACTTACAATCGAAGCAAAACTGGGGACTCCTTGATCCGGTGGGTATCATGTAATCCCTGTAACGTAAGTACAGTATATACACCGTCAACCCGGAGTATCGACAGCCTGAAAGTTCCTCCTGTCGCTACTTTCTCAACCTTTTTATAGTTTCCTTTCGAACCACAATTTTGGGCTTTTGCGTCATTTCCACGTCAAGTTAACTGTGCCACTCGGGTAACTAAATATCCTGAAAAACCCAAAATTTTGCTTATATTAAAATTTGGTTATTTTATACTTCGATCATTTATTAAAGTTTTCTTATTTTAAATTTAGACAATTCATTGATTAGTATCTTACTTATTACAGGTTCAAAAGAAAAGGCATCCAAGATTCTAACCTATGTGAAAGAACCAACAACGAAGGCATATCTGTACTTTCTGGCTTTCGTACTTGGTAAGGTTAATAGCTTGAACGTACAGTTCCAGTTTGAGGACACAATGATCCACACTTTGATAACAAGCTTATGATCAACACTGAAAGTGTCGCTTCTTGAAAGTGAGATGCTTCGTGAAACAAGAACTTTTGAACCGAAGTGATGCTTCTGAGTTGCCCCTTGAGCCCCGAAACTACAAAGATGTGAAAGATATTTTGTTTGGTCCTAACACAGAAGCTTACCTGAATGAAGAAAGAGTCTCTGAGAAAGATGCCAAACTGTTTAAGCTGACGTGCTTGGGATTCTACGTTCAACGGGTGAAGCAGTTGGGAAAGCGGGTCAATCATGAAGATAAGACGTTACAACCGCTCGAGTGCTTAGACCCGAAAGTTGCCGTGAGTGGAACTGTTTAAACTTTATCTGATTTAGAAAACTTCTGGGGAAAAGTCAGAGCGAGATAGAGTCTGCTAGAGACACTCTTGAAGACCAGTGGATGGTCTTGCCAGATTACAAAGAAGAAATGATCCTGAAGTCTGGTGGTGAAGAGCTAGTGTTCTCTCCATCTTATTTTTTGAAGCTCTTGTTAAATGTGAAGAATCCTGACGGCACTCCCAAATTCGTTGAACTATCAAACTTTATGTTGAACTTATGCTGGTTATCTCACTCGAGTGCTGGTGCCGAGAGACAATTTTCGCAATTAACAAACATTAAAACTAAGTTGCGAAATCGGCTGAAAGTGAAAACTGTGGATTCCCTCATGCATGTAAAGCAGCTGGTTACTCGTAGCGCTGCGTCGGTGGATCAGTGGCAGATTCCGCCTATATTATTGAACAACTTCTCGAGGTGGTACTACAAGGATGACGACATGGGCAAGCAAATACAGGATGAATCCGAACTCGATCCATTTGACTGACCAAATCCTATGCGTCTTATCATTATGCTGAACCATTAGAGGTAAGCTGAATCGTATGTCTAACTAAATCTTTCCCTTCTTGCGTAATGTAAGGTCAATCCGTACTACAACGTTTGAATGCTTTCTCAGGAAAGCATTCTTGATATTTACTATGGAGCTTATCTTGTATCACTAGATATACTATGGATTACATCAGCCCACAATATTCAGAAGAAATCCAATTGCCAAAATTAAAACTTCCTTTATCTAAAAGGGGACGATAATTTACAGTTTCAATAATATACTTAATCTTAAATGAAGGTAGATATGGCAAATGCACCATATAATGGTAGCTACCACTAGGGGGGGGGGGTAGTTCTCGGGGTTCATTATAAAAATCAGTTAAATTTCTGCAAATCAGATCCAGTAGAGTATCACCTTTTGTCGTTAGGAAATAAACTATTTAACTCTGCCATTTTATCTACGTTTAAGCTTTCAGCATTTAGAGTTGAAAATGAAGGGAAATGAAAATAACAATTCGGAAATTCTTTTTCTATTGTTTTAGCTGATTTATTCTTTGACTGTGAATGTGACAGGACATTGACCAGGGCAGTTTTTGGAAATCCGTTCTGCTTTAATTTGGTTGGCGTTGCATGAGCTGGTGATCTCAGAATGATAGTTAAATGATATTTTTTCAGCTCGTGGATCTTTTTCTTATGAATACATTAATCTCATTCTTATAAATACATTAACATTTGGATGAAATAACGTTTTACATAGGGGTCTACTAATTTATACTTTATACGGGAAAAGTAAGAGCGTAAATCCGGCCCTGGAGTTAGGACAGAACTGGAGTTAAAGCCTTTTTTGTCAACAGACCTTTCCAAATCAATCAGGTCCATTTCTAAAGCCATTAATTGCGTCAGCTTAGACTACTGAGTCAGGGAGAGAATTCCAATTGTTTACAGCTTGAATACTCCAAATTTTTGTTCTGATGTTACTCTTCTATTTTCTTATTACTTTTTGTTACTCTTTGCTTCTGATACTCTTTCTATTGAATCTGATGTTACTCTTCTATTTTCTTTCTCATGTTTTTCTTTGATTACCCTTCTCCCCCCTTTCTTGTATCCTATTAGTTCTTTTTGCCCGCAAAGAAAGCATATCTTCATTTCCAACTACCCTTTTCACATCTCAATCCTGAAATGAGATCTTCAATTTTTCTTCATGGAACATCTTCTCCTAGGCTCGTTTCGAGGAAATCAAGAAAGAAGTTTCCGCCTACATCGAAAAGATCGGTTACAACCCAGCATCCGGAGCCATCTGACAGACTTCCATGGTGCAATGGGTGGGTCATTGAGGGATCATCAGATCCCTAATTATGGTTTCTGGTTTGAAATGTATGAAAACCTGAATATCGTAGAAAAAACTTGCGGAAGTCCCTTACAGGCATTATCCTGCTATTAACCTGTCAAATTTATCCATTATCAACCATTACGTTGTCGAGAGTCGTGGGTCCTGTGGCAAGTCACATGTGATGCCTTTGAACCTTAGGAGAAATACAACTGCGTGGCCATTGCCGCAGTAAACTACTACATAGAGTGCAAAGAAGGCAAGACTGACGGCAAGACCCTCCTAGAGGCTCTTGATGCCATCCAGCCACCCAACCACCTAACTGAAAACCCCTTCGTCTTCCTCTTCAGGTGAGTCGAAATCGACAATGGCCGTTGTTTGTCTCTAGGAACCGATCTGAGACTTTTCAACCACTTTCAGAGAATGCATTGTTTCCATTTTCAGAGTACTTCCATTTATCAACCGAATAGGAATAGGACCTAAAGTATTAACCAATATGGTATGCTAGAATTATCGAATCCATCTTTTTCTTCTGTCTTACGGTTGACGTTTGTCATCAAGTCGGTCAACTTCAAAGACCCACCTACTGCTGGTGGCAAAGTCACCAAGACCACTGAGAAGGCTGGAAAGAAGAAGTGAATGGCCATTCCCTGCTTGCGCGTTCCGCGTAAATCCCTTTGGCGTCTAGCCATGTGCATATGGCTATTATTACACAGCTGTCATAGAAAGAAAGGAGTTTCGCAGAAAAGCTGTGTTGCAGCTCAATTTTATTAATAGTCGCTGCTATTAATATTTTATAATAGTCAAATGCTGGTCGCCAGTTACAATCGAGTATAACTCAAGCAAATTTATTTCAATCGGCCTTGTCTTCTCACTTTTTTAGTTCTCGAAAACGTCATTTTTGCTCAGGGCTACTTCTAAATGTTCAGAAAAGAGCAAGATAGAGGAGCTGTAAGACAATTTTAACCACTTGACAAACCAGTCGGCTGAGTTGTTAAGGCGATCGACGTCTTTTGTTTAACTTTAAAACTATGTAGGTCAAAACAGACATTTCGTTGCTACAGCCGTTCGGACCTTGTCACACCCAAAGATCCTTAATAGCTACCGAAGATCAACGACTCGCATCTTTTTAGAATAACTTATGAAAATGCCGAAGTGAAAATTAATCTCTATGATTGGTTCTTTACTTTTCGACTATGATAGGAAGCGGTATCGATAATCGATATAAAATTTCGCCCTGTTTACATTCTCCTGACGATTTTTTTCTGCCATCTCTTCAAATTGAACTAACACTAAATTTAATTTATAGGTAGCGTTAATTTCAAAGCTGGAAATACTTGCAGCACTCATGCAGGTAACAGACCGCTAGGTAGCAGAACTAAGAAGGACGAATTTCACAGGTTTTTCGGCACTTTTTTCACAGGTTTTGAAAATTCAGAGTGGTAACCCTGTATATTGGCTAATTATCTAGAGGGACACTAAAATTGTCCTTTTTGGCTGATTTGGCCACTTTTGCCCCTAAAAGTTTTGGCAACCCTGATCCTTTTCAAACATGCGCTGATCCAAGCCTTGATTTCGTAATCAAGTCACAGAAATCTAATAATAGAACTTTTTGCCCACACCAAGGGGTTGGGATGTCCCCCGACCCTCTGGATCCGCTACTGCTTAGAGGGAGTAACGTGTGATGCTTGAAGTTAAAGATTTAGCTTGTTTTCCACACTACAACAAAGAACCCTCCTTACCAGCGAAGACTTTACGCTACAATGTTAAGCCTTAAGAGGCAAATTTTATCCAGTTCCAAGACAAGATTAGTAGGCAATTTAAAGAAGACCGGACCTCCACATAGAAGTTTACGCTCCATAAGTCTATATTACGTTATTTAGATTCAAAATGGTAGCGACAAATGAAATTTCTAGATAAATAATTAATATGCATTGGAGGGTAAATTAGTAAAAGTATCCTTTCACGCTTGACCAGAGCTTCTATTTCCATCTGCTTTCCAAACTCTTAATGTTTCAATAGTTTGCTTATTCTGACTATGAGGATTTTAGACGATGATTATGATACTTTTATGGATTTTTACGTGAATTTAGTGTGAATGAGCTGTCTTTAAAAATTGAGCTCCAATTTCCTTGGCAGCAATGCCGCGTGATGGAACCTTTGTTCCTAAAGATATGAAGTACAGAGAAAATAAATGGTTTATAGAGACACTCATTTTGAAGCTTCATTGAACAAAATTTATTCATATGATTTAGCTTGCAGGTCGAGCGTTGCCACTATTTAAAAAGAACAGAAATTCAGGAAAAAATTCCCCAGCAGTGGAAAATTCATCCGCAGAAAATCACACCCGCATCTCGAACATTAGATATCAACGTTACTATCTAAAGTTTGTATTTAATTATTTTAAGACATAGACATGATAGTTAGTTATGCTAATTTACAGAAGATCAGTATATAAATCTTCTGTCTGCCCAACATTTCAAAAATTATAATTAATTCTTTATCTGCATCTACTGCAATAATATTTTAAACATGGATTTATTATATCACCATTCATCCAATAGAGCTATATGAAATATTAATCGTTATTTTTTTTATTATTTATCCGTTTACAAATTATGTATACTTTCATTGTATTGTGTATAATATTTTTTATTTAGTAATTTCTTCAACCTAATTAAAAAATTATCACTTTGAGACTTTTTTTTGTAATTTTTCCTTTAGAATTAAGAAATATCAAATGTTTCTGACTATCGCTTTTAGATAAGCCGATGATATTGGGAGAACAGCCGATGTTTCAGGGTCTCAGAATTTTGTGAAAGTATTGACAGGCTTTTTTGAGTTCGTCTAAAAACTGTCCAAAAGGACGATTTGATAGTCAGAGCATTATCAAGTTAGCCTCCAGTGAACACTAATTCAGTTTTATTCGATCTTTAAGTCAAGTAAGCCAACGTAAAGCATCGAGAGGTGCTATGGAGCCTTGATAAAACATGGATTGAACTAACAGGGTCAGTTTTAAGCTAAACGCGACTAAAGAATGGGGTCGAAGGGAAAGTTGCCGTCCATATATTTAGAATAGTCTTGGCTACGACATTATAAGATAGAAGTTAAAACTCCTTTTCAAATGAACGTAAAGAGTGACATCAACACTTGAGTTAGAATGAAGAGAAACTATCCCATATATAACGGGAATCATATCGTGTTTTGATATTTCTGACACCCAGAAAAATATTTTAGAGAGTTACAGTTTTTCCTAGATCATTGTTGTTAAAGGATGATTGAAGCACTGATGCACGAATATCATACTAATATTAAACTCGAGTTGAAAAAATCCATGTGGGCGGGAGTGTTCATCCTTCCTTAGATTTAATGGAGTCCTGGCTGGGGGGATCCAGGATTTCTTTAGGGGGGGCGCACAAAATAGGTTGATCCGATAAACTTGCCTTAAGAGCAAGTTTAATTAACGCAAACTTGCGTTAATTAAGTATATTACACTACTTTAGACTATGTTAGGGGGGAGCGCCCCCCTGGATCCGCCACTGAGTCCTGGTCAGGCAGCTTGTAGCAAAAACTGCAATTAAAATGTTACCCTCTTAATCTGGATATTATAACTTTTCTTGGTTGATTACATTTTTTTTTCGAAAACGAAACACAGTAAACTAGCCTTATTTTCTTGAAGTATTATTACACAGAAGTCAAGGTAAAAAGTGGTGATTGAGGGGTAGTAGCCCTCCTCAGATTTTAGGTAATTCTGGTAATGGTATTAACCCCGAACAGAAACAATTTTTTTTTTTTCAAATCGGAGTGAAGAGCACCAGTAAGAATTTTTATTAGCCAAAAATATTCTATATATAAGAGAGATGTCTTCTTTCTTAACCCTCCACTCTTTCCGCTAAAATTTAAGTTTTTTTACCCAGACCTTTACAGCAAACGCTTAAACACAAGGGCAATTAGAATGGGATAAAAAGTTATTTTCTCAATACCTCGAGAATGCTTTCTAATACATATTTGCTTTAAACAATTGAAATTTAAGTGCAAATGTTTTAAAAGACAAATCAAATGAAACACTTGCAATTCCCCATTAACTAGATATTTGCACTATTGGCAAAACGCTTTTATAGCTTTTGGCAAAAGTCTTTCAATTAAGGATATTCAAAAATTTTTAGACCATTAGTTATTGGGAGACAAAATAAAGGGAAATTATAGATGAAGTTCCTCCTCCGTCTCCCTGATGCCCTTCATGTTTATTTGAAAGCTCAATGGAAAATTAGAAAATTTGCCCATAAAAATGACAGGTACTTGTTCATTATACTCTACACAGCACTATAGACTGTACAAGCAAACCAAACATGGAGGCCCGTCAAACTGGTATTTGCTATCTAAATTGATTGCGAAGCATGGTTTCTTATCGAGTTTACAATATTTAAACGATTGTTTTTTGGGCTTTAGGGGGCGGGGAAGGTACCTAGGTTAGGTTAGGTTACGTATTTAATATATGCTATGCTATACCCCCCACCCCCTAATGTGCAAATATATAGCCCAAATCTGTTTCTAAACTATTATATAGTCATCCTATTTCATTTTATTTCATTAGCATTGACCAAACTTGACTTCTTTCGTATGTAGACCATAATGCACAAGTACCAAATGAAATTCTGGGGCATCAGGCCCCCTCCCCCACTACGAAACGACCCACTAACCTTTCTCCATTGTAGCTAATGAGCACTTATGCGTCATTACATATGATTTTATTAAACAGTTAACTTAGTTAAATGAAGCTTTAAAATAAATGTCTATATTAGCCATTTATCTCGCATAAACTACTATCGTTAAAGTAAAAAACTTGATCAAAGTGATCAAAGACTTTAAAACCCAATTAGAGTAAAGCCAAGACAGATAGTCTCTGTGAGAGGCAAAACTGGCAGAACTTTTTCAGAGTTATATAAAAATGATTATTTTAACTTCTTCATCAGACTCTATTATCCTAGAGCAGAACTAAGGCAGACATACATTCAATAAGAGTAATTCAGATAGTCTATCAGTTCTGTGAGCCACTTGAAGGCAGTGGGAGACCAAAAAAGTATTCAAAATTCATGACCGACCGTGTCCACAGGACTTACAGGCGAGTGAGTGTTCTATCTCGTGAAAATATCTCAGCATGATGAATAGGGTAAACGAGGTCATCTGGGATGTCTCCAAGCTTTTCTTCACCACAAGCCAGGGCTGCCGATTGGGTGGAGGGCAGGGAGACAATTCCCGGCTAAATTTTGATTAGTGCCTTTGTTAGTATAATCTGTATTCAAGTCAAAAATTACCTCCCCCTAAGGTTTGAAAAAATAACTTTTTTGTATCTTCATAAAAAAAAAATCGACAAAGAACCACTATTTCCAACTTTTCGTGAATTAGCGCATCCGCCAAAACCAAGATCTTGCTACACTCTTTAAGCCCTTAAAATAATCAGGCCTCCAACAATCCTGATTCAAGATCTGTGCCTGGTTTCTGAAGCTTTTTTCTCTCAATTTTAGTTTTTAGCAATTTTTTGGCTTGCAATACAAATGCATTGGAGTTGAATTGAACTAAATGTGGCATCCAAGTAATGTGGAATACATATCATAGTCTAGGCGCTTTGACTCAAGGATAGCCCTAAAAGACATTCGTTCTTTCTCATGGATTAAATAAAAAAAACAAGTTTTTTAAACTGAAAGTAAGGAGCGACATTAAAACTTAAAACGAACAGAAATTATTCCGTATATGAAAGGGGCTGTGCCCTCCTCAACGCCTCGCTCTTCACGCTAAAGTTTGACTTTCTCACAACTTTTTTTTTAAACAATAAAAACTTTAGCGTAAAGAGCGAGGCGTTGAGGAGGGCACAGCCCCTTTCATATACGGAATAATTTATGTTCGTTTTAAGTTTTAATGTCGCTCCTTACTTTCAGTTTAAAAAACTTGTTTTTATTTTAATTTCTGATCGTTTTTTAGTTAATGCAGCTTTTATTTTGGCTCGCCGTCATTGAATAAGTAAACAAAATTTGTATAAAAATTTTACTTTTCTTTTGCTAAATGGCTGTCTCTAAATTTGGTTCTGACGTAATTTACAAATTAACTTACGTAACGAACTTCTCTATTCGTATATTTTTCTTCTGGCAAAAAATACACAGTTGCAGATTTTGACAGACATGAGCGTAAAACCTATATTATAGAGTTTTCTAATGCGCTGAATCTGACGGTTTGATTTTCATTAAAAATTTTTCACTTTTAAGGGATTTTTCCCCTCTCTTTAAAAAATCCGGTAAATCTTCTCAGGCTACTAACCTTTGAGGAGTAATACTAAACTTAATAAAAGTCATATGTTTAGTATCAGCATTATTAGCCAATTCTTTTAATACATTTATTGACATCAAAGTTCCGTTTTTAAAAGTTTCGATTACTATTGAGCCGTATCGCTTGTTTTTTTTATTTTTTTTTTTTTATTACGTATATGTTATTACGTATATGATGGGGTTTTCCTTTTAGTCAATACCACGCTCTTTACGTTAAAAGTTAAAAAAAAAATTTAATTCACAAACCCCTGAATCACAAAGGCCGTTTAATTAGAATACATAGCTCTTTTGAAAGCACTAAAAAAAACTGTTGCGTAAAGAGCGAGGTATTGACTTGGGGGAGAGCCCCCTCATATACGTAATAATTTATGTTCATTTTAAGTTCTAATGTTGCTTTTTACTTTCAGTTGAAAAAACTGGTTTTTTTTAATTTAATTTCTGATCGTTTTTTAAATAATGCTTGGAAATCTGGCGCCCCCTTCATAGAAATGTCCCTTGCCCCAAAGAAACATCCTCCACGGAAACATTCTCCCGAGTAACCTCTTCCTCCAGCCCCCCCCCCCCACCCGAAAAAAAGTGTTCCGGAAAAGGTAGGTATACGGTCCAAAAACCAATACAAGATTTAAGCAATGGGCACAGTTAATAAATTTCAGCCCGTACCCGGGGACCGGGGGGGGATTAATTCATCGTACAAGACATCTTTATTAAATTTTCGACTATGCTGGACAAAATGGCTATCTCAAAATTTTAATTGGGTGACTTTGAGAAAAAAATGAGCGTGGAGGGGGCCTAGTTGCCCTCCATTTTTTTTGGTCACTTAAAAAGGGCACTAGAACTTTTAATTTCCGTTCCATTGAGCCCTCTTACGATATTCTAGGACCACTGGGTCAATACGATTACCCCTGGGGGAAAAAAAAACAAACAAATAAACACGCACCCGTGATCTTTCTTCTGGCAAAAAATGCAAAATTCCACATTTTTGTAGATAGGAGCTTGAAACCTCTACAGTAGGGTTCTCTGATACGCTGAATATGATGGTGTGAATTTCATTAAGGTTCAAGAACTTTTAGGGGGTCTCTCCCCCTTTTTTCGAAAATCAGCCAAATTTTCTCAGGCGCGTAACTTTTGATAGGTAATGCTAAATTTGATGAAACTTATATATTTGAAATCAGCATTAAGATTCGATTCTTTTGATGTATCTACTGGTATCAAAATTCCGTTTTTTAGAGTTTCGGTTACAATTGAGCCGGGTCGCTCCTTACTTACAATTCGTTACCGCGAACTGTTTGAAACACCTGTCAGAGTTTGACGGGATTTGAAGAAAATAGGGAATGAAGAACGGGGGCTCTGTCTCCATTTTACCTATTTAAACAATCAGGTTGCATTTTCATTTTTCTTGGTACTTTTAGTCTGCATATTCTTCCATCTAAAGAAGTGTTTCCCAAACTATGATGTGCTATGCCCTACCTAGGCATTTCCGAAACCCTGATAATCCTCTCATGACATTTAATATTTTATCTAAAATTTTACGTGGATGCACCTGGAGGAAGCTATTAACTTCGTATCTTTTTTCGAGTCGTCCTCTAGGCATATTTTATACTAATGAAAAATGTTATTTAAATACAACATCTTTATGCCGCCATGTATGACATCTATTTAATACTATCATGTATCGTTTTTGCTCTTTAAATACAGATGAATGTGACATTATTCACTTGAAAAATGCATTTTTTTTTAAATTACGGCTATGAGGTAAGATAAGATAAGAATTATTGCTGAAAAACGGCTATCACAAGCCCAGAAGGGCCGAATTCGCACTTTTGCGTCGAATAAAGCGAAAAAAGAACAACAAAAACAAACAATCAAAAAACAACAGGAAATTATAAAAGGGTCAATGTCAATACGTAAAAATGTTAAAAACAAAAACAAAATAAACTCATAAAATTAGAAGGCCAATGTCAAGTCAGCAAAAATGCCAAAAGAAACGAAAGGACTGTACCAAAAGAAGGTACAGTCCGCGGAAGGGTGCACGTCCTGCCCATGACCCACCATAATATTCCCGTACTCCACCGGTATGGAAATATTCCTACGTTGATTCCCACGTTGGGAATCATGGATCTAAAGCATCATTTTTTTTCAAACAGTTGGTGGAAACGAACTGTAAGTAAGGAGCGACTCGGCTAAATATTAACCATAACTCTAAAAAACGGAATTTTGACATCAAAAGGATCAACTTATTATGTTGATTTCAAATATATAAAATTCATCAAGTTTCGTCTTAGTCATAAAAGTTACGAACCTGAGAAAATTTACCTGCTTTTTGAAATATCCCCTAAAATTCAAGGAATCTCAATGAAAATCACACCATCAGATTGAGAATGACAGATAACCCTACTGTTAAAATTTCAAGCTCCTATATACAAAAATGTAAAATTTTGCTATTTTTGCCAAAAGAAAGATCATGGATGCGTGATTTTTTTTTTTTTTTTTCATGGGTGATCGTATCGAAACAATAGTCCTAGGAGATCGGAAGAGGGTGCATTCAAAAGGAAATTAAAATTTCTGGTGTCTTTTTTAAGTGATCAAAAATATTGGAGGGAACTGGCCCCCTCCAATACCCATTTTTTCTCAAAATTATTCGATCAAAATTTTGAGATAGCCATTTTGTTTAGTATTATATTATTGAAAGATCAAATAGCTATTACATTAGGCCCCTCCTCAATACCTTGCTCTTTACGCTGAGGTTTGATTGTTTGCTAAATGCTAACAGCTTTAGCGTAAGGAGCAAGGTATTGAGGAGGGGGCAACCCTTCATATGCGGAAAAATTTCTGATCGTTTTGAGTTTAATGTTGCGCATTACTTTCAGTTAAAATTTGTTTTATTTTTTATTTAATCAATTGTAGTCTACTTCGAACTAGGCTACAACTACACTACAACGAACAAGGAACTGCAACATAGTATTCTATAATGTCTATCCCAATATAATATCAAAAATGTTTATTGTCTCCCCCCCCCCCAAATACAAAAGACATCACCAAAAAGACTGAAACTATAAATTAAAATCTTTTGTTTTCCTTTTCATTAACATATTTACAGACCTGAACGATTATCATTTTTAAGTTGTCTGTAAGATCCCTAGGAACTCAAGGATATCACCCTAAGCGAATCGATTTTTAAATAGGATTAATTAAAAAAAAATTTCACAAGTTATTCAAAGAAAAGTAAAGAACTTCATTAAACAAAAAATGAGCAAATTATGTTTTTAAAGATAATAAATGTTTTTATAATAAATATAATGTTATAATAATGTTATAATAATATTATAATATTATAATATAATGTTATAATATTATATTATATTATAATCTTATATCTTTATATAACATTATAAATATATATAAAATAAGTTTATATATAAAATACTATATATACTATAGTATATATACTATATAATACTATATATGAAATACTATATATAACATTATATCTATATATTATAATGTATAATATAATATTATATTATAATGTTATAATATAATGTTATAATAATAAATGTTATAATAAATATAAATGTTTTTACTTTTATAACTTTAATAAATCAAATAATATTAACATTTTGTTTAGTAAATATCACGATATGTATATTAAACTGGCAATGCCAATTCATTTGTATTTTTTTCAGTAAAGTACAAATTATGTTGTGGTCTTGGGAAGAAATAGGGTTTTTCAGCCCTAATCATGCTAATTTCAACTTTTTTTGAGTCTGACTAGATTATTTTTTGTAATTTCTGTTCATTTGTGTTTCATTTATTTATTGATTCTGATGTGCGGTAATTTCACGATTCGTTGACTGTTTTAGTCTATTTTTTTTCATTTTTTTTTAATGGAGCTCTTTACTTTTATTTGAAAAACTTATGTTGTGAAAAAGTTTTTTTTTAATTAATATATGTTCGTTTTGTATTGACATAGTCTTTTCAGAGAAAAAGAAAATAATACTTTAAATCTTTTCGTTTTTTTAAGGATTTATAGTCTTGCCTGCTATTTGTATGCTGGAGAAAAATTTTCAGCAATTTTTAACAACATATACCCTCTTAAAAATCTGGAGACAAATAGTAGTGTTTAATTTAGTTTCATACCTCCTCTAGTTGACCTGAAATGGAAAAATTTACACCAGTTACAAGAAGTACTGTTCGCTTTCTTTGATAGCTAGGATAAGCTTACGCCATTAGTATTTGGTTAAATTTTAAGAGCTGAAGCAGCCCCGAAAGTCTGAACCCAACACTCTGGACACTGCTGAGATTCCTTATTGGGAATTAGCATTAAAACAGTTCATTTTGATTTAATATTATGGCAACATTTAGCTTTTAAACATAAAGGCAAATGGGAGGGTGGGCGTGGAAGGGGATTTTTCCTGCAATCAGTTTCGAATATTAAAAAGGGCATCAGTCCTTTCTATTTTCAATCGAATGAGCCCTTTTCGAAGTTCCTACGACAACTCCTTCGATACAAAGTGCCCTGGTCTAAACAACAACAACAACAAAAAACAATACATTAAACCCACATCGATCTTTAAAAATGTCAAGCCTTCCAATCACTTTCGACTATTAAAAGGGCACTAGTCCTTTCTATTTCCAATTGACTGAGTCATTTTTGAGTTTCTACGACAAAGCTTTCTATTAACCCCTTTTGTGTCCCAATGGCATAAATTACTACCCTTACCCTAAGGGCGGTGGGGGTGGTTGTCATCTTCTAAGACCTAATTTCCAGAACTGTCAACTACGTTCAACAAACTGGCTATCTCACAATTTTTATCGGACGTGTCTAGGAAAATGATCGGCGTGAGAGGGGCGTTTGTCTTTCTCCAATCACTTTCAACTATTAAAAAAGGCACAAGCCCTTTCAATTTTCAATCAAATGAGCCCTTTTGAAGTTTCTACGAGAACGCATTCAATCAAAACCTTATATGCCCCCAGGGGATAACTTACAACCCTCACCCTGAGGGCGGGGGGGGTTGTCATCCTCACAGTCCTAATTTCCAGAACTTTCTACTACGTTGAACAAAATGGCTATCTGAAAATTTTGATTGGATGTGTTTGGGGGAATAGTGGGTGTGAGAGGGGGGTTAGTTACCCTCAAATTACTTTCAACTATTAAAAAGGGATCTAGCCCTCTCAATTTCCAATTAAATGAGCCCTTTTTGAAGTTTCTGTGCCATTTCTATCTTTAAAAACTTTATTGGCCCCCTGAGCATAACTTATAGCCTTTGCCCCGTTGGCTCCGGGGAGGTTTTCAACCACAAAAACATACTTTCCAGAGGTTACAATTATGTTGACCAAAATGACTTTATCTAAAATTTGATTGGATGTGTTTGGGAAAATGGTGGGCGTCAGGGGGGGGGGTAATTACTCTCCACTCCCTTTCGACTATTAAAAAGGGCAATTTTAATTTCCAATCAAATGAGCCCCTATTAAAATTTCTGCAACAACTTTCTATATAAACCTTGTATGCCCCCAGGGCATAATTTACAACCCTTCCACTGAGGGCTCTTGTGGGGTTATCATCCTAAAAGACCTAATTTCCAGAACTTTCGACTACTTTGAACAAAATGGATATCTCAAAATTTTGATTGAATGTGTTTGGGGAAATGGTGGGCATCAGACAGAGGTGAGTTGCCCTTCAATAACTTTCGACTATTAGACAGGCACGAGCTCATTCAATTTTCAATTGAATGAGCCCTTTTTAATGTTTTTACAACATCACTTTCTATAAAAACCTTATATGCTCCCAGGGCACAGCTTACAACCCTTGCCCTGAGGGTTGTGGGGCGAATGGGTTGTCATCCTTAAAGACCTCTTTTCCAAAACTTTCAATTACGTTGAACAAAATAGCTATCTGAAAATTATGAATGGATGTGTTTGGGGAAAAGGTGGGGGTGAGAGGGGT
Source organism: Artemia sp. Qi Xiang Cuo (assembly GCF_049724085.1). Lineage (NCBI taxonomy): Eukaryota > Metazoa > Arthropoda > Branchiopoda > Anostraca > Artemiidae > Artemia > Artemia sp. Qi Xiang Cuo. The sequence goes on along the minus strand of NC_142796.1, from coordinate 687,611 downwards.
GTTAGTTGCCCTCAAATCACTTTCGACTATTAAAAAGGGCACTAGCCATTTGAATTCCAATCGAGTGAGCCCTTTTTCAAGTTTTTGCGACAAACATTTCAATAAAGACCTTATGTTCCCCAGGGCATAACTTGTAAAAGTTGCCCTGAGGACTTTGAGGGAAGTAGCCAATTCAAAGGTATAATTTCCTAAACAATAAGATACGTGGAACAAAAAGACTATCTCAAAATGTTGATTGGATGTGTTTGTGGAAATGGTTGGCGTGAAGGGGGGTTAGTTGCCTTCCAATCACTTTCGACTATTAAAAAGGGCACTTTCCAATCGAATGAACCCTTTTTAAAGTTTCTACGACGACAAGTTCTATAAAAACCTTATTTGCCTCCAGGGCATAACTTACAACCCTTGCCCTGAGGGCTGTGGGGGAGTGTCCTCCTCAAAAACATAATTTCTATCTGGAAATCACCAACACTCAACAAAATGGCTATCTACGAATTTTATTGGATGTGTTTGAGGAAAAGATGGGCGAGAGAGGGGGCTAGTTGCCTTCTAATCACTTTCGACTATTAAAAAGAGCACTGGACCTTTGAATTTCCAATCGAATGAACTCTTTTTCAAGTTTCTACGATAAACATTTCAATAAAAACTTAAATGCCCCCAGGCCATAACTTATAACCCTTGCCCTGAAGACTGTGGGGGGAGCGTCCTGCTCAAAGGTATAATTTCCTGAACTTTAACTGCGTGGAAAAAATGGCTATCTCAAAATTTTGATTGGATGTTTTTGGGGGAATGATGGCCGTGGGGGGGGGCTAGTTGCCCTTCAAGCACTTTCGACTATTAAAAAGGGCACTAGCTACTCCAATTTCCAATCGAATGAGCCCTTTTCGAAGTTTCTACGACAATGCCTTCTATAAAGACCTTATGGTTTAAGTTATGCCCCCAGGACATAACTTAAAACACTTGCCCCGAGGGTTGTGGGGGAGTGTCCTCCTCAAAAAGATATTTTCTATCTGGAAATCAACTACGCTGAGCAAAACAGCTATCTCAAAATTTTGATATGATGTGTTTGGGGGAATGATGGGCGTGGGGGGGATAGCTGCCCTCCAATCACTTTCGACTACTAAAAAGGGCACTAGCCCTTTGAATTTCCAATCGAATGAGCCTTTTTTGAAGTTTCTACGACAACCACTTCTATAAAAACCTTATTTGCCCCCAGGGCATAACTTACAGCCCGTACCCCGAGGGTTGTGGGGGAGTGTCCTCCTCATAAACATATTTACTATGTGGAAATCAACTAGGCTGAGAAAAACGGCTATTTCAAAATTTTGATTGGAGGTGTTTGGAGGAATGATGGGCGTGGGGGGGGATAGTTGCCCTCCACTCAGTCTCGACTATTAAAAACGGCACTAACCATTTGAATTTCCAATCGAATGAGCCTTTTTTGAAGTTTCTACGACAACCCCTTCTATAAAAACCTTATTTGTCCCCAGGGCATAACTTAAAATCCTTACCCTGAGGGTTGTGGCGGAGTGTCCTCCTCATAAACATATTTTCTATCTGGACATCAACTATGCTGAACAAAATGGTCATCTCAAAATTTTGATTGGATGTGTTTGGAGACATTATGGGCGGGGGAGGGGGTGGCTAGTTGCCCTCCAATCACTTTCAACTATAAAAGGGCACAAGCCCTTTGAATTTCCAATCGAATGAGCCTTTTTTGAAGTTTCTACGACAACGCCTTCTATAAAAACCTTATATGCCCCCAAGGCATAACTTACAGCCCGTACCCCGAGGGTTGTAGGGGAGTGTCCTCCTCAAAAACATATTTTCTATCTGGAAATCAACTATGCTGAACAAAATGGTCATCTCAAAATTTTGATTGGATGTGTTTGGGGACCTTATGGGCGTGGGCGGGGGGGGCTAGTTGTCCTCCAATCACTTTCTACTATTAAAAAGGGCACCAGCCCTTTGAATTTCCAATCAAATGAGCCTTTGTTTGAAGTTTCTACGACAACACCTTCTATAAAAACTTACATGCCCCCAGGGCATAACTTACAACCCTTGCCCTGAGGGTTTCGGGGGAGTGTCCTTCTCAAAAACATATTTTCTATCTGGAAATCAAATACGCTGAACAAAATGGCTATCTCAAAATTTGGATTGGATGTGTTTGGGGGAATGATTGGCGTAAGTGGGGGGGGGGGGCTAGTTGCCTTCCAATCACCTTTGACTATTAAAAAGGGCACTAGCCACTCCAATTTCCAATCGAATGAGCCCTTTTCGAAGTTTCTACGACAACTCCTTCGATACGAAGTGCCCGGGTATGGAGAAGAAAGAAGAAGAAGAAAAAAGAAAAATAAATAATACATTGTGCCCACATGGTTCTTTATTTAGGCAGCGCTATTGCGCTGCCTATGAAAGCTGCTGGCACACTGCTAAGGTGTGTGCCAGTTTCTCAAATTCTTAATTAGAGCAAGAATAATCCACATCTGAGGCTAGCCTTTTTTCTTTAAAAAACCCCTTTTCTATTTCTTTGAGGTAGACAATTTGCTCAATATATTCAACAGTTCTGAATACTTTTCGTTTCCAGGATTGTTTATTATTATTATTTTTCTTTACAAATTGGGTTATCTCATTACACAGCATTCGCACGGGATTCTGACTTATGGACAATTCTTCTGGGATTGGTATGTTTTGATGGGCGTCTTTGGGCTGAAAAACCTCTTCCTAGCTAATTTATTCTTTTACGGGTCGCCTCCCCGTAGTAGCATAATATTTGTAGGCATGAATATATAATGAGTCGGAGGTAATAAGCTTGAGATTGGCTGTGCAGGATTTTGACTCTTGTTGATAGAAGAGCATCGCCAAGTGCTGAAAACCATGTTGTGACCAAGATGGGCCAAGGATTGCACAAAGCCTCCATTCATGGAGGTCCCAGGGACTTCTTGCTGTCCGGTTCTAAGCCGGCTTAAGCACTTCGTTGTAGACTTGAGAAGATATGTGATCCCCGTCCTGCACTGGTATCCGGGATCATGGCTTTTCCTGAGGCGAAAATAATTTCAATCATTTAAAGAACATGAAAATTGGAACTTGGAATGTTACGACGTTAAAAAAAGACTATCTTATCGACATTTTGACTGACAAATTCAGGCTATTCGAACTGGACTTATTAGGAGTTTCAGAAACTCATATCCCAGGGGTGAAAAGTATAAAAATAGGTGATGTAGAATTTGTTTACTCAGGAAGGAAGGATGGGGTACATAGACAGGTAGTAGGGCTCATGATAAATAAGGAAGCTGCTTAGTCTTTTTCAGGCTTGAAAGGTATTAATAGGATACTAATTGTTCATTTTGTGACTAAAAAATTCAGGATATCAGTTATAGTAGTATATGCCCCTGTAGAACCGACAGACGGAGGTACTAGTGACTCAGATGAATTTTACTTACAGTTACAGGAGCAAATAGACAAGGTCCCAGGTAGAAATATGATGTTATTACTGGGAGATTTTAACGCCCAGGTTGGTAGAAATAGGGAGAGATGGTATCCCAGCTTAGGTAAATTTGGTCTAGGAAAAGAAAACAGTAATGGATACAGACATTTGCAATTTTGTAGGTATAACAATCTCGTTATAGCCAATATGGTGTTCGGTCATAAAATGGCTCATAAGTTAACATGGTATTCACGTGGGAGTAAGGCAGCAAACCTTATTGATTATTTTATAGTAAACCGAAGACTAGTAGGAGCAATACAAGATACTAGGGTATATAGAAGTGCTGTTATTGATGTTAAAAGTAAAGATCACCATCTAGTAGTGTCAACGGTTAATTTAAAGCTGAAATATCGGAAGGGTAATTACCTCCCGGGAAGTTATGATGTTAGTAGACTCCAGGATGAGAATTTGAGAGAAACTTTCCAGGAACAGTTGAATACTAAACTTGAGAGTTTAAAACTTGATAATGTGGAAGATGGTTGGGATAATTTTAGAAAAACAATTTGTGAAGTTGCTGAAGGTGTATTGAGGAAGAAAGCTGGAACTGCAGCTAAGAATATTAGTGAAAAAGCTTTATGTTTAATAGAAAGGAGAAAGGACTTGTACAAGAATTATCTGAGTGATAGATCGCATGAAAACAAAAGAAATGTAAAGAAAGTGAAGAAAGCATTGAAATATGAACTAAGGAGGTGTGAAGTGGAGGCCATGGATAAAATTGCCGAGGATTTAGAAGATGCATCTAGACGGCATAATATTAAAATATTGTACTGGCACGTTAACAAATTGAGAGGTAGTAGTCAATCCGGACTTGTCCCAGTAATATAGGAATATGGGTTGGCAATTAGCGATAAGGAAAATGCTAAAGCGAGATGGGCCGAACATTTTGAGAACTTGCTTAACCGAGATAGAGTTGCAGGAAAAAATATAGAGGAAAATGAAAAAGTTTGTGATACCTTGGATGTGAAGGAAGACTTGTTTTGTGAGGAGGAATTAGCAACAGTACTAAAAGGATTAAAGAATAATAAGGCTCCAGGTGTTGATAGGGTGGTAAATGAGTTTCTTAAATATGGTGGCTCTGAGGTTAGAAATAAGTTATTGAAGATTATGAATATGATTTTTGAAAAAGGGGAAGTACCTAACGATTTTAGGAACACCTTAATTATGCCACTTTATAAGAAAGGTGATAAAAGTGAGTGTGGTAATTATCGAGGCATTAGTCTGGTCTCTGTAGGTAGCAAATTGCTTAGTAATATGATACTTTTTAGACTGAAAAATGCCGTAGACACAGTTTTAAGAGAAGAGCAGTGTGATTTTAGAAAAGGTAGAGGATGTGTTGACCAAATTTTCACTCTTAGGCTAATAATTGAGAAGTGCCTAAGTTTTCAAACACCTTTGGTCCTCAGTTTTATAGATTATGAGCAAGCGTTAGATTCTGTTGATAGAGGAGCTTTAGTATAGGTTTTATCCATGTATGGTATACCAGACAAATACATTAAAGTGATTAGTGCTATGTACGAGAGTAACACTGCTGCGGTTAAGGTAGGAAATGAGGTTAGCAGTTGGTTTTGTATTAAATCAGGAGTTGAGCAGGGCTGTGTTCTATCCCCCTTAATATGGATTATTTTGATGGACATTGTTTTAAGGAGCACAGGAAAGGCAATGGGAGACCACGGAATCAAATGGGGAGGAAAAAGTCTCCTGGACTTGGATTATGCTGATGATTTAAGCATCCTAGATGAAAGTGTGAGCAAAATGAATGAAGTTTTAGAGGTTTTGCGAGTTCAGGGTGCTAGCATTGGTTTGAAAATTAATGTTAGGAAGACTAAGTCACTAAGGAAGGAATAAGTGAAGATGAAAAGGTGACATTGGGTAATGAAAAGATTGATCAGGTGGGCAGCTTCACTTACCTTGGTAGTATTATTAGCAAAGATGGTGGGAGCAGTGAAGATGTTAAAAATAGAATAGCCAAGGCTCAGGGTGTTTTTTCACAGTTAAAAAAAGTCTGGAAGAATAGAAAGATAAGTCTGCAAACCAAGATTAGAATATTATAAGCTAGAGTGATGACAGTGGTCAGATATTACTCTAAAGCATGGGCACCCTGAAAAGTCGATGAAGATTTGCTAGATGTTTTCCAGAGAAATTGCTTAAGGATTCTTCTGGGTATTCATCTGACTGGCCGTATTTCAAAATATAGGCTAAATAAAAAATGTGGTTTAATACCGCTCTCTAGGTCTATAATGAAAGAAAGGTTGAGGTGGTTAGGGCATGTTGTTCGGATGAAGGATGACAGATTGCCGAAGATTGTTCTTTTCGGCCAACCATCTAGGGCTAAACGGAAAGCAGGTCGTCCCCGTCTGGGGTGGGAGGACGTCATAAAGAAAGATTTAAAGGAAATGGGAACTTCGTGGGCGGGTGTAAAAAGGGAGGCTTTGAATAGATTGGGGTGGAGGCGGAGCGTGCGTAGCTGTGTTGGCCTCAGGCGCCTTGGTGCTGCGATGAGTTGTTAGTAGTAGTAGTAGTAGCCTTTTTACCGTGTATGCACAGTTTTTGTATCTTCAACTTATTCATTTATCCGGGGACCCGCGGATTATCCACCTAAGGATAACTGAGAGCAACTGTAAAATTTGGGGTGTATTAAGTTCAAATATTTTCTCAGATAATCTGAAATCACAACATAAACACTTTTAAAACGTTTTCACTTTTTTGTATCAGGTCATCGTAACCTAAATTAGAGGGCATAGTTTATTGAATTGCTCATTTGACTGTGTAGAATTTTATTCATTCAAATAATTTGGTTCCTTGGAGGTCCCCGGATAATCAGGAGTTAATCGTATAATCGATTATATAGGATCAACACCGTCCCCAGCATGGGCGCCGGGCAGAAAATTTTCCAGGGGTGGGGGGCAAACGCCAAAATATCAGTGGTGGTTGGTAGACAGGGAATATATTTCAGGATTTCTTTTTCGTAGGAATAAGCTTATTTTTAAAGACCTTTATTATAAACTCTCAAATAAAAAGAGCAATTAAATTGCATGCAAAATGAAACAAAATACAGTTTGTCTTAAAGAAAATAAAAGAAAATAAAACTCAAACCAAAAGATTTAGATTTATTCTTCAGAAAGATTTATTGCTTCCGTAGATTATAACAGAAGTAGACTTGTCTTTATGCATTTTTTTACGCCTTAGAATAGTTTACAGAAAGAGTAGATATACTCAGACATCATCCTGCTTGCACAGATACCACGTTTTGATTTGATTACAGCCTTATAAAAGGTACCTATTTAAAAACAGGATAATTTTCTCTATTTTAAACTGAAATCTCTTATATATTCAACATTAAAAAAAATAGAATAGCATAAGAAAAACTAAATTTAACTTAGCCTACTATCCGGCTGTCAAATTAACCCTCTTTCTTTTTAGTGCCCTATTCAACTAAATAAAATGAACAGGTTAAAAAAAAAATCTTCACAATAGAATCTTATCAAATAGTTTATAATAAAAAAAAACTGGAAGTAAAAAGCGACTTGAACCAATATTTATCAAAACTAAAGTGGAATTGAATATCCCTTTATTATATAAATCATATCAGAGAACCCTACCATAGAGGTTTTAAGCCTCAATTTTCAAAATGTGGAATTTCATTTTTTTTTCAGAAGAGACATCGTCGATGAATGTTTATTTGTTTTGTTTTTCGCCGGGGTTATTACATCAAATCTAAGGTTGAGAATAATTGGGAGGGAGCTCATTCAAACGTGAAGTTAAAGCTCTTTTTAAGTGACCATGCCGATTGGGCCAGAAGAAAGTCTTGTTTTCTTGCTATTTTAGGGCACCAAACTACGACTTTACCCCGAAGAGGATGAATTTGCAGCCAATTTAAAGTTCTGAGAATCTAATTGATTTAAAAGTATCAATAACTATATTTTAGGCTTCCCAGTTGAAAAAGAAGTAATGCCAAACGGTGGCAGTTCAGGGTTCAACCAAGTTGATTCTGCTTTATTTGTAATGAAAATAGGCTACGTTTGGTGATCTGTAATTGCGTATCAGCTATAATGAGGGTGAGGGGGGAGTGACTCATTGTTTAGGTGGGGGTAGGGTAGATTCCTAAAAGAGTACATTCTAATGGACAAACTGCTTTCTCTTCATGAGGCTTCAGATAAATGTTAAAAGAGGTAGGGGGGAGTAGGAATTAATTAAATTGTTTCTATATTCAGCTAATATGTTACATTCCCATATCTACCAGTACGGAAGTGAAAAATACAAGGCAGGTCATCATCAGCCCCGCCAAGAATTTTTTTTGGTATGACAATACTGCAAGGAACTTAGTTTTCAGCAATTTTAAATGGTGCTATTTTTTTCTATTTATACGAAGTACTTCAAAGTACCTTACTTTAGTTGAAAAACCTTTTCTATTTGTTTAATTACATTTCATGAAACTGTAAAGTCTTATGAATATAATACTTTTAGTAACACGGAAAAAACGATCAATATTTCAATTATCTCTGTTTGGATTTTGAGTGGTAATCAAACAGTTCGTGGTAAAAAACTGTAAGTAAGGAGTGATCTGGCTCAATAGTAACCGAAACTCTAAAAAACAGAATTTTGATACCAATAGATATATCAGTAGTATACATGAATAAGGTCCAGCCGGGACAAGAAACGGGACAAGATAATAGTGCATACAATATGAACGGTACAAGAAACGGGACAAGAAAAAACCCACGACAAGAAGAAACTCTAAAAAACAGAATTTTGATACCAATAGATATATCAGTAGTATCCATGAATAAGGTCCAGCCGGGACAAGAAACGGGACAAGATAATAGTGTATACAATATGAACGGTACAAGAAACGGGACAAGAAAAAACCATCGCCTGTGACATTAGAGTTAGACAAGGGCATTTTAAAAGCTGGCACGCTACAAAGTGGTCCAGCATGTTATGAAACAATAGTCAAGGTTCTATTGCACAAGAAAATTCACAAGAATGTGCAGCGTAACTTCATGTAGACATTGTTGTCAATTGCAAAAGGAATTACACTTCAGCTTCACGTGCACATTTTTTTTTTTTTAAAGCTGGCAACATGTGAAGCGATTTTTTGTTCGTTCTTGAGATTTTGTATAAAATGCCCATACCTTACGATTTAATTTTCATTATGATTTGATATATCTTAGATAATACATAGAATATTATTAACTTTGGAGTAATGGATACGTCGATTTATAATGTGAGTACAGTTTACTATATTGCTTAATTTAATTCCAAATAAAATCATTTTACTAGTAAATTCAAATTTCAGGGGGAGCATAGTCCCCCTACCCCCTCCTCCAACAATACAAACCCTACAATAGTATACTCGCTAGAAAACGCAAAGTACGCTCTTTTTTCTATTGTGTAAACAAAAAGCCTCCCCCACTGCTCTGTAGAAATAGTTATTTCCTTCAAAAATGTCCTTTTTTCCCATTACCAAAAATGTTTTCCGATCTAACTAAAGGCATTTGTCTTTGTAATTTCAACCCTACATTCAATCCTACATTCACGCCTACAAGAAATAGGTTTCACCAGTGATTGCATAATAGTGGTACATGCTATGAAGGACGGGTTTCTGACATAATTCAAGTATTATCACGACCGGTATATGCCTTAGCAGATATTGACAAATGTTAATTGCCTTAACTTGAGAGTAGTTTGTTATTAAAAAAAATTAGATGTTACAATTAGAATTGTATGATTGACATTTGCCAAAAGGGGTAAGGGATTCGTGAATTGGACTATACGAACGATCTTATTTGAATAATAAGGAAAAAGAGCTAGATAACATTTGCGAATTGAAGATGGAGAAAAAAAAGGGTTAAAGTGAATAGCAGTTAAGATAAACCTGAAGAGCATGTTAATTCATGCCTTATTTATTATAAATTTGGTACAATATCAATCTATAGAAACAGTTAACGATGATAAAATGTTCTTATGAGTTGACCTAGCCTTACTTCTTTGATGTTTACGGTATAATACACAAGTGGTGTTTGGACAGTGTTGTCAATTCAAAATACAGTTTAACGTTATACTAAAAAGTTTCCATTTTTTTTTAGGAAAAATCTTCCACATCGGGGGTATTTCCAGTGTGAATACAAAAAACAACCAGAAATTCAATAAAAAACCGTTTTTTTTTCGAATGACAGTATGAGGAGAAATTTTCTGGCGGAATCGTCTGCAAAAAAATGTACGTGTGTTTGTGTGTGTGTGGGGGGGGGGGGTATTCAGTGAGGATGGAATTTTCCGCGGTTAATTTCCCGGGAAAGCATTTTAAATGGTTTCCAACAAGAAATGGTTATTTCCCAGAATTCCTATACGAAATTTTAAAGCGGTGTTTTGAAAAACACCTTTTTGTGGTATTTTACTTTTAAAAAGTTCAATATTCGAAGCTAGCTTCAGCAGGAGCTTAAGATAGTAGCGGTGACAATTGAGATATAAGGAGCAATTGCTATTTTTGAAAAAATACCTTTTTGTGGTATTTATACTTTTAAAAAATACAAAGTTCAATATTCGAAGCTATCTTCAGCAGGAGCTTAGGACAAAAGCGGCGAAAATTGAGAGATAGAGATTAATTGCCCCCTAGTTTAGCTAGTTTAGCTAGTTTTACTTTTAAAAAGTTCAATATTCGAAGCTATCTTCAGCAGGAGCTTAGGACAAAAGCAGTGACAATTGAGAGATAGAGATAAATTGCCCCCCTAGTTTTTGAAAAACACCTTTTTTTGGTATTTTACTTTTAAAAAGTTCAATATTCGAAGCTATCTTCAGCAGGAGCTTAGGACAAAAGCAGTGACAATTGAGAGATAGAGATAAATTGCCCCCCTAGTTTTTGAAAAACACCTTTTTGTGGTATTTATACTTTTAAAAAGTTCAATATTTGAAGCTATCTTCAGCAGGAGCTTAGGACCAAAGCGGTGACAATTGAGAGATAGAGATTAATTGCCCCCTAGTTTTTGAAAAACACCTTTTTGTGGTATTTTACTTTTAAAAAGTTCAATATTCGAAGCTATCTTCAGCAGGAGCTTAGGATAGTAGCGGTGACAATTGAGAGATGGAAAACAATTGCCCATAGTTTGTGAAAAAATACTTTTTTGTGGTATTTATACTTTTAAAAAATAAAAAGTTCAATATTCGAAGCTATCTTCAGCAGGAGCTTAGGACGAGAGCTGTGAGAATTGAGAGATATAGAGTAATTGCCCACTAGTTTTTGAAAATACCTTTTTGTAGTATTTATACTTTTAAAAAGTTCAATATTCGAAGCTAGCTTCTGCGAGAGCTTAGGACAAAAGCGGTGACAATTGAGAGATAGAGAGTAATTGCCCCTAGTTTTTGAAAAACACTTTTTTGTGGTATTTATACTTTTAAAAAGTTCAATATTCGAAGCTAGCTTCTGCGAGAGCTTAGGACAAAAGCGGTGACAATTGAGAGATAGAGATTAATTGCCCCCCTAGTTTTTGAAAAATACCTTTTTGTGATATTTTACGTTTAAAAAGTTCAATATTCGAAGCTATCTTCAGCAGGAGCTTAGGACAAAAGAGGTGACAAACACCCACACAGAAACGACACACACACACAGAGACGACACACACACAGAGACGACACACTCAAAGTGAGGACTTACACATAGAGAGGACACACGCAGAGAGACGAAAAACACAGAGACGACACACATAGAGAGACAACACACACATACAGAGACGACAAACACTCAGAGACAACACACACAAAGAGACGACACACACACAGATACGAAACACACAAAGAGACGACACACGCACAGAGACGACAGACTCACAGAGCCGACTCACACACACACAGAGAGGACAAACACACAGAGACGACAGACACAAAGAGACGACACACACACACACAGAAACGACACACACACAGAGAGAAGACACAAGCACAGAGAAGACACACACATAGAGACTACACACACACAGAGACGACACACACACAGAGACGAAACACACACAGAGACGACACACACACAGAGGCGACACACACATAGAGACGACAAACATACAGAGAAGATACACACACAGAGACGACACACACACACAGAGAAGACACACACACACAGAGACGAAACACACAGAGAGACGACACGCACAGAGGTGATACACACACAGAGACCACACACACACAGGGACGACACAAACATAGCGACGACACACGCACAGAGACGACAAACACACTGAGACGATAAACAAACAGAAACAACACACACACAAACACAGAAGACACACATACAGACACGAAACAAACTTAGACGACACAAACACAGATAAGAGACAAACAAATAGACGACACACTCATATAGATGACACACGCACAGAGACGACATACACAAAGAGACGACTTACACACAGAGAGGACAAACACACAAAAACGACACAAACACACAGAGACGACACACACATAGAGACAACACAGACACAGAAACGACACACACACAGAGACGAAACACACACAGAGACGACACATACACAGAGGTGACACACACATAGAGACGACAAACATACAGAGAAGACACAAAAACAGAGACGACACACCCACATAGAGACGACACACACGCACAGAGATGACACACACAGAGACAACACACGCACAGAGACGACACACACAGATATGAAACACACATAAAGACGATACACGCAAAGAGACGACACACACACACAGACAACAACCACAGAGACAACACGCACACAGAGACAACACACACACACACAGAGACGACACACACATAGCGACGACACACGCACAGAGACGACACACACACAGAGACGACAACACACAGAGAGAAGACACACGCACAGAGACGACACGCACACAGAGACAACACACACACAGAGAGACGACATACACATAGCGACGACACACACAAAGAGACGACACACACACAGATACGAAACACACATAGAGACGATACACGCACAGAGACCACACACACACAAGGACAACAAGCACAGAGACAAATCGCACACAGAGACAACACACACACAGAGACGATACACACATAGCGACGACACACGCACAGAGACGACACACACACAGAGACGAGAACATACAGAGAGAAGACACAGGCACAGAGATACGAAACAGACATAGAGACGACACACGCATAGAGACAACACACACACAGAGACAACACCCACACAGAGACGACACACACACACAGAGACGACACACACACACAGAGAGACGACAAACACAAGCCTGAGAAAATTTGTCTGATTTTTGAAAAAAGGGAGAAAGACCCCTTGAAGTCCTATGATTTTTATAAAAATCAAACCATCGCATTCAGCGTTTCAAAAAATCCTACTGTAGAGGTTTCAAGCTCATATCAGTAAAAATGTGGAGTGTTGTAATTTTTGCCAGAAGAAAGATCACGGATGCGTATTTATTTGTTTCTTTTTTTTTCCATGGGTGATCGTATCGATCCAGTGGGCCTAAAACGTCAAGAGAGGGCTGATTCTAACGGAAATGAAAAGTTCTAGTACCCTTTTTGAGTAACCCATAAAATTGGGGGGCAACTAGGCCCCCTCCCACGCCACTTTTTCCCCAAAATTGTCCGATGAAAATTTTGAGATAGCTTTTTTCTTTAACATTGTTGAAAGGTCCAATGACTATGTCTTTAGAGATAAAATGACCCCCTACAGCCCTTGGGGAAAGGTTTTTAAGTTATAAATTTACTTATTATTTTATTTTTTATTAGGAAGTATGCATACATTTTTCGAGATGGGGGGGGAGACGAATTTTCTGCTGGAAGTATTTTTCACAGGGAAAATTTTCCATGGAGAGGGAAGTTTCTAGGAGGTGAAATTTTCAGGGGAAATTTTGCACTGAATTTTCCAGAAATCCTATTCGAAATTTCTTTATATGACTTGCTTTTTCTTTACCGATTCAATTTTAGCCGTGGATATGTTGAGGATAGTTGTCCGGGGTAAATTTTCTCCAGGATTGAATTGCCCAGAGGATATTTTTGTGGGAAGTGGGATTTTTCCGCGGAGTAGGAGCCAAGTATCCTGGTGTTATTTATAAATAGATCAGAAATTCAATTAAAAAAAGTTTTTCTTTTTATCTGGAAGTAAGGAGCAACATTAAAACTAAAAACGAACAGAAATTATTATGTATATGGGGGGAGTTGCCCCCTCCTCAGCACCTTGCTCTTTACGCTTAAATTTTGTCCCAATTCTTTAAAAACAGCTGAAACACAAGGGTAGTTTGATTAGAACAATAGGTAGCTTTTTTTAAAGGGCCGAAAAACTGTAGCCAGGACTGATATATTTTTTGGATAAATAATATGTGCTATCAATCCTTCAGTACTTAATTTATAAGATAATTAATTGTTAGATTTTTTATTTATTTAGAGTTTTTACTAGAGTTTCTTATAATTTAATTATTAGATTTTTAATTTTCGAATTTACTTTTACTTTAAACCACCTTTTACTTACAATAAACTTTCATTATTTGCATTATTACGGTATTACAGTTTATAGTTTTCTTTTATATATCCTGCCTGTACTCCTATTTTTGATGGTATACAATTTCATTTAATTAAATCATTCGGTTCCTTGGAGGTCCCAAGATAATCAAGAGTTTATTGTATAAACGATCTCATTGTATCCTCCTCCTGGCTATACACAGTGGCACCAACTCACGAAAATATAGGGGGCCTACATTTTGATTTTATTTTACTTAAGATGCAAAAAAGTCATTATTAAAAATTTCGAAGACGGGGGTAGAAAAATATATTTCTCCAAATCTAGAAAAATGGAATATAATTTTTCTATTTTTAATAAATTACTAAAAATAGTTCATTTTCAAATTCCAGGGGGGAGGGGCAATTGCTCCTCCTCCTTAGTTGGTGTTCCTGGCTTTTTGGTACCGTGCCCAGAATTCAAGCATTGAAAATTGGTCAATAACATAAAAGTCACCGTCAAATCGTTATTTTAAAAGAGAGACAAAAAAGGAGCTATCTTTTTGTAAGATCCTTTACTATTTGAAATAGCTGACAAGGTAATAGCTTTTGGATTTGATTATCAGAAGCCGGTGGAAAAAATATATCCTTGAAAATAATGAACTTAATTGTTCTCAGTAAATTATCAAAACCCATGTTTAGTGAAAATCCCAGCGTGGAATTCAGACACCCAAGATTCACCCATGTATAATTATGAAACCGAAGACGTATTTTTTCTGAATTTTAATGAGCGATGTTTAAGGCCGACAGACCTTTAACTACAATCATGTAGGGAGAGCTGTTTTCAAAAATATAGCTTTCGCTCAAGATAATGGGAATTAATTCTATATTCTTCTGCTTCCTAAATTCGCTTGATTATGCAATGAGGAACCGATACTTTATTTTAGAAAAATATAGTAATTTTATCACTGAATTTATATAATTTATTTTGTATTACATGATAGACTAGACAAAGAGCGTGATGGCCAATAGTTGTAATTAACTGAAAAATGAAGTTAAAAAACAAGGTGTATAATCTTATGTAAGAGCTGGAAAAAGGTTTGCCCCCCTTTTTGCAAACATGCAATTACAGTGCTTTCCTCCTCCCCCATTAATACACTTTCTGAAATTTTCAATTCATTTCCCATGATATAAAATGGGCTGTAATCTCTTCTGATGAACGTAAACTATCTGCACTATTATTGTAAAAGTACGTCAGATAAACATTGGGCTCAACTACCCTTTGTATAACCCAACATAATTGGCTTAGTGTGAAGGACTCGAATACTCTAATTTGAAGTATTTCAGAGAAACATTGGCTTCAGCTATCCTCTATATAATCTTGCTTCCCTGGCTTAGGGTTAGGGACTCCTGTGCTTCAATTTAAAGTACTTCCGTGAAACATTGGCTTCAACTACCCTTTGTAGAACACTACATGATTAGTTAAGTGTCAAGGACTCGAATGCTGTAATTTTTAGTACTTTAGAGAAACATTGGCATCAGCTATCCTCTGAATAATCTTACTTGACTGGCTTAGAGTCAAGGACTCCTGTGGTTCAATTTAAAATACTTCCGAGAAACTTTGGCTTCGACTACCCTTTGCGTAACCTTTGCATTAGCATAAAGGACTTCAACTACCCTTTACATGACAATCCATTATTGCCTTAGCCTTAAGGACTTCAGGGATCCAATTTTATCCACCCCAGAGAACCGTTAGCCTCAGCTACCCTTTATATATTTTTACTTGACTGGCTTAGTGTTAAGGACTCTAGTGCTCTAATTTAGTCTCTAGTGATTAGGACTCTAGTAATCTAATTAGTGTTAAGGACTCTAGACCTCCAGAGGACCATTGTCTTCAACTATCCTTTGTATGACACCACATGATTGGTCTAATGTTTATAACTTCAGTACTCCAAGTTAAAGTACTCCACAGAAACGTTGGTTTTAACTAATCTCGTATAGCCCCGAGTCAATAGCTTGGTATTAAAGCACAGTATATATATTAAACAGTAGCAAAAATATGGTTGAGAAATGGGACACATCAAAGCACGTGGAAAGGGAACTTTTCCTTTTAATCATGGCAATAGCTTCAGCTGCTACCTTAGCATAAATATCAAAGAAAGTGGAGTCATGAAGAAAAATCTTCGACCGTTGTGTCCCAAAAATCCATGATTATGAGTATAGGAATTTTTGCTAATGTTTAATATTTATACTGTGATGTTAAAGACACTAAACCTTATATATAGAATATGATTTGAGGAATTTTGATGGTGATTCGAGAATTCTGTGTTGGAAAAACAGAAGCCATAGCGGAGCCAAGATTTGATGTAGGGGTTGGTTGGTGAGAATATTATCATTATTATTTCCTTCTATTTGCTTGACGGATTCACACAAATATTGTTGAGAACTAAATTAAACCGTGCTCGCAGGGGGTGGTGCCTCCCATGTCCTGAATTCATTGTTGGATAGAAGGGCAATTGGGTAGAATTAACTTTTATTCTTTTTTTCTAAAACCACCTTTGCCATCTCTTATTTTGCTGATAAAAATAATAACAATGGGCCAGAGGAAAATTATACAAAATATCTAAATTAAATATATAGAATAAAAGTAATAATATGAAGATTCTGATTTGTGAGAGGGAGGTGAAATCTTTTAGGCTTGAAGTCTCCCTATCTCTCTCCTTTCCGTGTTCTTGCCTGGTTACAAATTCTTGTTTCAATGAATATCCTTATGAATTACTAGGCACTGACACCAAGATGCCTTGTAGCAAGTGAAGACAAGCATACACCCGAACGTACTTTGGAGAGTTAGGAAAAAAATGGATAAAACTTGCTCCAGGAGACAATAAACACAAATAGAAATGGCAAAAATGTGGAAACTGTAGAGTTTACAACAAGGGCGCTAATTCAGGAAAACGTAGGGGGGCAAGCATTTTCCGTTTTTTTTTTCTAGTGAAGAATCAAAAAACAAAAGTGTTCTAACAAAGGTATTTTTCAATATCTAGGTCTGTGTGATCGTGTATGTTCAGAAAAATGTGGGAGAAAGGAAGCATGTTTTTTTATTAATGTATGAAAAGTCTTTTTTTTACGTCTGGAGGGTTACACATTTGTTTCTCTCGCTATTTCTTAATTTCTTATTAAAGAACCATTTTTTCTTAATCTACGAGGACAACATGCCGCCCACTGTCCCCTTCTAATTGATACCCCTACTTGACATCTTTTTACCTTTTACAATACATACTTGATAATGACAAGAAAATTCACCAAGTAGAGAACAAATTACTCAAAGTACCATAGAGAAAGTGAAGAATTAGTTTTAAGAATCTTTTGATACAGAAATGTTTGTTATTTCTATTGGATTACACTTTAATGCAGGAGATTTACTAATAATAACTAATAATGTGAATGGCAACCGTTTGCTATTCACCTGAAAATAACTCAGTAGTATGGACCCAAAAGTATGTACCTGGGAAAGATTTTACCCACAGATTTCACCCCCTGGGTAAGGAAATGGAAATAAACTGCTCAAATAAAGAACCCTATGCTAGTGAATTGAAACATACATTATCTTCTGAATTGTAAATGATTATACAGGAGAATCTGATGACAGACTGAATTCATAAATCAAATCGACAAGTCGATTCACGGATGTGTTAGACCGAGAAACGTCAACTTTGCCTATTTGATAGATGTAGCTGAACTTGTATCCACATGATCACAATCCCAGAAAAAAGTGTTGTTGGCTTGCCCCAGCTTATAGCCTTTGTAAGAACTTAGAATCTTGTATTAGTCCCTATTTTGCCCTTCGCAATTTTTATATTTTGAGATTATGTCTTTAACTTCATATGTTTTCACCGGAGTTATATTTTTTGGAATGCTTTGATTTTTAACCTGACCCTAAAATATCACTTTCTCTAGAAATAAATCCTTGCCATTATTAGAAGCCAGTCAAAAATTTATATAATGGAATGTAAGGAACTGAATCTTTTCAGTAAATTATCGAATTCATGTTTATTGAGAATCCCACAGTGGAGTTGAGACACCCAAGAATCGCCTATGTGTAATTAAGAAATCAGAGTCACATTTTTGAATTTTAATTAGTCCTTTCAAAAGCCGCCAGACTTGAAATCTATAATCAGGTAATGATAGCTGCCTTAAAAAAATCTACTCTTTGTTACAAATAATGGGGGGGGGGTTAAGTCAAATGTATTTTGTTCTGCTTCAAATTCACTTGATATTTTTAAGAGAAACCAACACAATGTTTGTGGAAAATGTTCATAGTTTTGATTTTATTGCCAAATTTTTATTGCTAATTCCCCTCTGTATCTATTTTTAGTATGATTGAGTCATAGACAAGGCCATACACCGGCGGGGGGTCTAGGGCGTTTGGCCCCCCCCCCCCCCGAAATGTTTGTCTGACTCGTAAAAACGTAACAAAAATGAATTACAAACAAATTTATTATGTGCTTTTTAAAGTTTTTTTTTGTAACCCCTCCTTCCCCGAAAAACAATCCTTTTGTAAACTCTCCCCCAACTAAAAAAAAATCCTGGATACGACCTTGGTCATAAACTTAGGAATTGAGATAAAAGCCCCTTATTACTCAATTTACTTGTCCTTGAGATGAGGCAGAGGTTGTTAAGCCAGGTCAGTGTTCCTGATTTATTGGACGGTATTTTACCACTGTCTGTTTGGAGATGGGTGGTTTGTTTCCATGATTTGTCGTAGTTGTGCCCGTTTTGCAGGAACTTCCAAGAGATCAAAGATATCATTTAGTTGTAACATGTCGTGATTTAGTTTGGCCCTTTTCCCGCTTGTTGCAGTGGAGGAAGGTTTCCATTGAAGAAGTGAGGGATGAAATATCTACTTGGGTGGATCATAATCGGTGGATTATGATTTACTTTAACCCTCTTGCCGTTTTTCAACTTAGAGAGAGGCATGTGTTTGAGGTGGTAACTCTGGTAGGGGTTTGGGGTCGTCGCAATGTAGCCAAAACAATTGAAGGCTTTGGTTTTGACAATACGGGATAGGATAATGTAAAACTTTGGTTGCCAATTTTTGTTTGGTGGTCATTATTTATCGTTTGGCTAAACTTGTCAGTTAAATATATCAGTTAACCAATTGTAGTGCTTGTTTCAAGTCTCATTGAATCCTCCCCCCCCCTATTCCTGTGTGTAGTCCAAGGGCCTAGATGAAACCCTAAGTTTTTTAAGTCCAAAATAGAATAACGCTCCCAGATATCGTTAATAATAAAGAATATTATCTATTTATGTAAATTTGATATATTTACGAGTAGGACTAATAGCCTTTTGAAAAATACAATGATGGAATTTTCGCAATGATCTCAGTAGCTTTTGACATATTTCTTAGGAAAATCCTTTCTGTAGATATAGGCTTTCTGAAGGGATTAGGCTAAATAAAAAAACAAGTTTTGTCAACTGAAAGAAATGAGTAACATTAAAACTTAAAACCAACAGAAATATATTGCGTATATGTAAGGGTAAGCCCCCTCGTCAATACCTCGCTCTTTATGCAAAAGTTCGAATTTTGTTCCTATTCTTTAATAATGATCCGCAAATCGCAAAGGCCGTTTAATTAGAATAAATAGCTTTTTTAAAGTACTAAAAACACTTTTAGCGTAAAGAGTGAAGTATTGACGAGGGGGCACACCCCACATGTACATAATAATTTCTATTTGTTTTAGGTTTTAATGTTGCTCCTTACTCTCAGTTGAAAAAACTTGTTTTCTTATTTAATTTCTGACCGTTTTTTTTAATAATGCTTTGAAATCTGACGTGTCCTTCATGGAAAACTCCCTTTCCCCATGAAAAAGTCATCCAGGAAAACATCCAGCCAGTAACCCCCTCCTCCGACCGCCCCACCAGAAAACATCCCCCCTGAAAACGTCTGTATATTTCCCAATAATCAATGCTATATGTAAACAATGGGCAAAGTGCATAGCTTACAGCCTTTCCCCTGGGGACTGTGGTGGACTAAGTCATCCTCAAAGACATAGTTATTAGATTTTTAGACTATATCGAGCAAAATGGCTATCTAAAAATTTTGATCGAGCGACTGTGGGAAAAAACTGAGGGTGGGAGTGGGCCTAGTTGCCCTCCAATTTTTTTGTCACATAAAACAGGCTCTATAAATTTGATTTTCATTCGAATGAGCCATCTCATGGTATTCTAGGACCACTGGGTCGATATGGTCACCCCTGAAAAAAAAAAAAAACACGCATCCGTGATCTTTCTTCTGGCAAAAAATACAAAATTCCACATTTTTGCATATAGGAGCTTGAAACCTCAGAAGTGAGTTTCTCTGATACACTGAATCTGATGGTGTGTTTTTCATTAAGATTCTATGACTCTTAGGGGGTGTTTTCCCCTTTTTCTGAAAATAAGGCAAATTTTCCCAGGCTCTTAACTTTTGATGGGTAAAACTATACTTAATTAAACTTATATATTTGAAATCAGAATAAAAATCCAATTCTTTTGATGTATCCATTGATATCAAAAATCCGTTTTTTAGAGTTTTGGTTACTACTGAGCCGGGTCGCTCCTTACTTGCAGTTCGTTACTACGAACTGTTTGATTATCTATTTATTTCACGCAGCTTTTTATGGCTCTGAATTGCCCCTTAAAGTAGTAAAAAAAATGGTAATACACAAAAAGCGTAATCGCTGAATAGACCCATGTTGGACACAAATGCATAATACACAGACAAAAACAGAATATTAGGTAAAACACTTAAATTAGTGTCCAATTCATCAGTCATAAGCATTTTTGTCATTTAAAGCATTTTGAACTGCTTATCCAATTTTTTGTATTATCCCCCCCCCCATCCCTTTAAAAAAATTTCTGCTGACATGCCTTAACAGGTTTGAAAATCTTTTTTACCCTTTAAAAAGAAAATGACCTGGGGTTCATCCAGTTTTTTTTGTGGTGAACGTTGTCCACTTCATTTCACAGAAGGACAGTGGAAAAAACTCAGAGTAAGGAATTATGAACATTTTCTTCTTATTCTTATAGTCACAGTAATATGTATTTTTCTTAACTTATCAGATCGGGGGAAAGAGAATTTAAACTCCTCTCAACTTTTTTTCTAGCCCCACCACTGATAATAATGTCTTACAGCTACAGAACCAAAAGAGTCTTATGGATCACAAGGTTTAGAAAAGTTTTAAAAGAGAGAGAAGTTTTATGACGACTTGAAGAAAAATATTTTGCCTCTTCCCCCAAAACCAAAAAACCCTAAATCCACTCACCCTTCCCCCTAATAATATTGTTTTCTGGAACTGAACTTGATGCCTGTATCCAAACTTTATAATCAGATATACTAGCTTGCCTTTATATTTCAGGCCCTGCAAAAAAGAAAAATAAGCTTTCTTGTCAGAATCTGTTACCTGTTACCCAATGTATAAGATAACCGATTGACTGGTTGTTACGGACACTTAGCCATTATTTAAGTAAGAGACAACAAAACAAGCATATTTGAAGGAAAGAAACGCACATTAAAAAGGCATTATTTTAGAACTTTGGACTCGTCTTTGGTTTTAGCAAAATGAGAGCATTCTGTCTTAAACTTTTGAATGTCCTTATAAGGTCTACAGGGTAAAACGAAATGAGGCTTAACCAAGAGGGGATTAAGCCACAGAAAACTTCTTGATATAAACAACTAATACTCATTTTCTTGAGATGTAAAATGAAGGTAGGATGATGGATTTCCCCAAACCCTTTCCCTATTTTCACCATTGACTCTGACATATTCCAGCACTCAAAGAATCTAGTGAGTCACCAATAGTCTTAGTCGCTAAAAACGCGGAGAAATCAGATTATAGAACAAGAGGGGGACCGTCTTATCTTGTTCTGGTTATAGAGAATCACTTCACATACTTGATAGAATGGAAAAACGCTGTCCTATAAACCGGGAAATTGTCTGAAAAGGGAATTAGGATGACTGGTGACGTTGGGTAAACTTTATTTATGAATTCCGGAATTGGATCATCATAAAGTTAAGATGTAATTTATTAAAAACCTTTAATAAAAAGAGTAGTTGTAGTCCAATTATTTATTATAGGTCAAAGTACGAAAAAAAAATTAGCAGCACACCAGATGTTAAGCTTGCGAGGGCATGGTGGGAAGACAATGACGACAAAGAATCGAAAAATAATAATACATGAATTGAATAAATATAAAACAGTTAATTTAATATCAATTCAGAATTAAGAATTAGAGGGAGAAACCATATACTGGGATAAACACAAGGAAATAAATACATAAAAGATTATTTTCCTTGAGCGGGAAAAGTTTAAAAATGTTTTCGTTTTGTGTTTTTTTTTTTCTGGGGATTCCATCAATTAACCAAATTACAAAGAAAGACTAATCTGCGGGACGTACGTAGAGGTTTCCTGAGTCTCTGGACGTATCTTATCAAATTACAGGACAGAAATTTTGACGTTCCTCCGAAAAAAAAAAATCGATGGTTGTACCTTGTGTTGAAGTAATTCTCTTTAATATGAATCAAATGTAGTCTTATCCAGTATGTTCATAATAGTTATAATTTATAATAACACTAATAATACCAGTTCACTTTTGACCTACTATAAATAAAAAAAAACTGTAGATATACCAAAAAGAAGGAAGAAAAAAAGGCGTCGCACAAAAAGAACAAAACTGACTTCTTTAAATTTTATGTTCCATCCGCGAATTTTTGGTATGCTATTATTTTGCAGTCCTGTGGCTATATTATTTCAGTTCATTTACATGCTCAAATGTATAGTTATTCAGCAGCTCCATAAAATTAGAAATTATAATAATATCAATGGCAAGCTGTTTGTTACCCTCTATGCATAAAAAAAAATACTGAAGAGGAATATCTAAAAGTAAACAAGAAAAAAGGACATGCCATAAATTTATATCTTTGAATTTTACATTATTTCGTATGTTTCACCATATGACAATTATTATCAAACAGTTCGTGGTAACGAACTGTAAGTAAGGAGCGACCCGGCTCAATAGTAACCGAAACTCTAAAAAACGGAATTTTGATACCAATAGATTCATCAAAAGAATCGAATTTTAATGCTGATTTCAAATATATAAGTTGTATCAAGTTTAGTCCTACCCATCAAAAGTTACGCGCCTGAGAAAATTCGGCTGATTTTAGAAAAAAGGGGGAAAGACCCCCTAAAAACTATAGAACCTTAATGAAAATTACACCATCACATTCAGCGTATCAGAGAACCTTACTGTAGAGGTTTCAAGCACCTATCTACAAAAATGTGGAATTTTGCATTTTTTGCCAGAAGAAAGATCACGGATGCGTGTTTATTTTTTTTTTATTTTTTTTGTTTCGATGGGTGATCCTATCGACTCAGAGGTCGTAGAATATTTTGGGAGGGCTCATTGGAACGGAAATTAAAAGCTCAAGTGCTATTTTTAAATGACCAAAAAAATGGAGGGTAATTATACCCCCTCACAAGCTCATTTTTTTCCCAAAGTCATCTGATTAAAATTTTTATGGGAGGATCTTTCCATGAAGGAAGTTTTCATGGGTGAAGGGACATTGCTTTGAAGGGGGCGTCGGATTTCCCAGCATTAAAGAAAAACATCAGAAATTAAATAATAAAAAAACAAGTTTTTCAACTGAAAGTAAGGAGCAACATCAAAACTTAAAACGAACAGAAAATATTAAGTATATGATTGGGTTCACCCCCTAGTCAATACCTCGCTCTTTAAGCCATAGATTTTTTAGTTATTTCATAAGAGCTATTTATTCTTTTAACGGCCTTTGGGATTAAGAGGTCATTTTTAAAGAATTGGAACAAAATTTGAACTTTAGCTTAAAGAGCAAGGTATTGACTAGGGGGCGAGCCCTCTAATATACGTATTAAAAATCTATGAATATAGAAGTTCGTTACGTAAGTCAATTCGTAAGTTAGGTATATTTATTACTAATAAAAACATTCCTAAATAAAATTAAACAAGTTTTGAGAAAGCGATTTAACCAAATAAAAGTAAAATTAATATGCATATTTTGTTTTAATTATTCATGTACGGTGAGCCAAAATCTAAACCTGCATTAATTCAAAAACGTTCAAAAATTAAATAAAATAAACAATTTTTTTTAACTGAAAGTAAGGAACGACGTTAAAACTTAAAACGAACAGAAATTATCCTGTGTATGAAAGGGGTTGTCCCCTCCTCAACGCCTCGCTCTTTACGCTTAAGTTTGATTTTCTCACAACTCTATTTTTTTAAACAATAAAAGATTTTAGCGTAAAGAGCGAGGTGTTGAGGAGGGAATATTCGGAATAATTTCTGTTCGTTTTAAGTTTTAACGTCGTTCCTTAATTTCAGTTAAAAAAAAAACTTGTTTTTTTTGTTTAATACTATCATTGGGTAGCCGAGATTCAGGTTTATCCATTCACCGAATTATATTCTTAAGTTGGTTTCTATTTTTTGTTACAATGAAAAATATGTGGAAAATACTTGAGAACTTAGAAACATGGAAAATGGAATTGTTCTTTCTTTTCTTCAGAAAGTAAACCCTTTTCTGAAAAAAAGTTTAGGTCAAACCTCAATTATCGAGGTCATATCTTAAAAGTTGAGGCTGCAGGCTAAACACTAATCTGAAATCTATTTTTGAAATAGGTTAAGTGCAAACTTGCACAACTGTATACGTCTTAGAAAATTAGGAAAACCCGTGATCTCAATTTTTGATGCAAAAGACGTTTGATATGGAGAAAATAAGGAAAAATACATTATTGAAGACATCGCTATAAATATGTCTAACAATCTATAAAAATATACCCTTATATTTAAAAAAGAGCTGTAGAAAATGTAAGTTTCTAATTGCTGTAGGAAAAGAGAATGACTGCCATTTATTGGCAATAAACTATCTAAAATAGGAATAACTATCTAAAAAACTAATCTAATGGCAATAACTATCTAATGGCAATAAACTATCTAAAAACTATCTAAAATCAATGCAAACAAATATACAATAAATATTAATGTAAATTGATAAATAAATCTTAAAACGAGTGAAACTTAAATTGAATATGCAAATCAAGCTTGAAACGAAAAAAAATTACCACAAACAAGACTGAGTATGACCTCCTTCTCTCACTGTAAAAGTCTAAAACCCACTGCGTCATTGGTGCTTTACTGGAAACCAATTTTATGACAAATATTTTCTTTTGTACTTAATATTGAAAATAAACATTAAAATTATGATAAAATTTAAACTGATGAGCTTTCAGCAATTAATATCATTATACATCAAATATTCAGTTTAATTTATTAGCTCTTTTTAAAGTTGTTAAAGACGAATATAGTTTCCCTACAAACAAGTGTTTGGATACTGCCTCCTTTCCTAACTGTAAATAAAAACCAAAAGCCTACTGCGTCATTGGCGCTTAACTGAAAACGGATTATATTACAAATATTTTCTTTTCCAGTTCTTACAACATTGAAAATAAAAATACAATTTCAGTGAAATAAATTCTTGAACTGATGGATCTTTCAACAATTAATATCATTATACATCAAATATTCAATTTGGTGTTGTTTATACTTTCCAAGACTGTCCAAGACGCATATAGTTTTCAGTAAAGCGCCAATGACGCAGTAGGTTTTAGACTTTTACTGCGAGAGAAGGAGGTTATACCCAAACTCTTGTTTGTGGTGATTTGTGTTAGTTTCAAGCTTGATTTGCATAGGCTATTCAATTTAAGTGTCACTCGTTTTAAGATTTATTTATTCATTTACATTAATATCTATTGTATGTTTGTTTGCATTGATTGTTTATTTAATTTCGGTTCGTTTTAAGTTTCATTTATACTTCAATAACAAAACGTTTTTTTCGTTTTAAGCTTGGTATTCATATTCAATCTAAGCATTACTTGCTTTAAGGTCTATTTATTCATTTAAATTATAACTTGTTGTATGTTTTTGCTATGATTGTTTATTTAATTTCTGTTCTTTCTGGGTTTCATTTATTCTTTAATAGTAATTTCTGGTCGTTTTGAGTTTGAATTTTAAAAGATATTTTTATCTGCTGAGCTTAAGTGTAAAATGGCCTTTACTTTAATTTCAAAAACTAATTTTTAGGAATTTTTCTTTAAATTAATTTTTTTTAGTTTTTGATTGCAAAAAGTTTAAAGTTTTTAAAAATTCCTTATTTCAAAATCAAACTTAAAAAAAAAAATCATATATTCATCAAAGTATCAAAACTGATATCAAAGTAACAATATCAAAGTGAAAAAATGGGTTTGTGTCAACCTCGGAGTTTTTATTGTCTGACGATTGAACTATCTCTAACAAAATTGCTATCTCAAATTTTTTTTATCGGATGGTTTTGGGGAAAAAGGGTGCGGGGGACTAGATTAAGATTCGATCTCTTTTGACTCTTTAAAAGTGAACTAGAACTTCCTATTTTAAATCAAATGAGCCCTCTCTGAAGTTTATACGAGCATCCCTTCCATAAGAACCATATATATCCCCAGAGTATATAACTTACAACGCCTATCCCTGGGCCCTGGGGGTTGTGTCGACCCTGGAGTTTAAATATCTGATGGTTGAACTATTTTTAACAAAATGGTCACCTGAAAATTTTATCAAATGGGTTTATCGATTCGATACACCCAAAGGCGTGGAGGGCGAGAGGGGCTAGTTGCCCTCTGATCTTTTTTCACTCTGAGAAAATGAACTATAACTTTTAATTTCCATTCACATGAACCTTCTTTGAATTTCATATGAGCATACCTTCCATATGAACCATATAGGCCACAAAAGCAATACTTAAAACGCCTGCCCCAGTCCTGGGGGGGGGGGAGTTGTGTCGACACAGAAATTTTTCTTATCTTATCTTTGAACTATTTTTAACGAAATGACCATACGTAAAGGAGTTTTCGTTATATGATCTTTGAACTATTTCTAAGAAAATGGCTACCTCAAATTTTTTATCAGATGTATTTGTGGAAAAAGGGCCGGGGGGGGGCCAGTTGCCCTTTTATCACATTTGACTCTTAAAAAGGGCCCTAGAACTCGATTTCCAATCGAATGAGCCCCCTTTGAAGTTTATATGATGACCCTTTCTATATGAAGTGCCGCTGGGAAAAAAATTAATGGAGTGTGGAGGGAGACTAGCTGCCCTCCAATCACTTTTGACTCTTAAAAAGTGAATTACAACTTTCAATATCCAATCAAATGAGCCATCTAGGAATTTTATACGAGCATCCCTTCAATAACAACAATATATTCCCCCAGGGCATAACTTACAATGCCTACCCCCAGGCCCTGGAGGGGCTGTGTCGACCCCGGAGTTTTTTGTTATCAGAACTTTGAACTATTTTTAATAAAATATATATCTAGAAATTTTTATATCATACATTTTGGGTGTGGAGGAGGGGGGGGGCTAGTTGTCCTCTGATCTATTTAGAATCTTAAGAAGTGAACAAGAACTTTCAATTTCCAATCAAATGAGCCCTCTCCGAAATTTATACGAGCAGCTCTTCCATAAGAACTATATATTCCACTAGAGCATTACTCATAACGTCTGCTTCCGGCCCCCGGCGGGTTCCGTCGACACAGGAATTTTGCTTATCTGACCTTTGAACTATTTTTAATGAAATGGCTATTATACAAATTTTATCGGATGGACTTGGGGAAAAAAGGGTGTGTGGGGGGGGTTAGTTGCCCTCTGATATTTTTTTACTCTTAAAAATTGAACTAGAACTTTCAATTTCTAATCAAATGAGCCCCCTCTGAAGTTTATACGAGCATCCCTTCCTTAAGAACCATATACGCCCCCAGGACAACACTTACAAGGCCTATCCCCCGAGCTCTGGGGGCGTTTTTGTTATCTATTTTTTGAACTTTTTCCAAAACACTGGCTATCTCAAAATTTGTAGCGGACAGGTTTGGGGAAAAAAGAGCGTGGGGGGCTCTTTCATAAGAACCATACATGCCCTTAGGGTATAACTTAGAACGCCCTCCCTTGTGCCCTGGGGGGTTCTATTGACACTGGATTTTTTCTTATACGACTTTTGAACTATTTTTAACAAGATGTATATCTCAAAATTTCCATCAGATGGGTTTAGAAAAAGGAGGCGTGGGGGAGGGGGTTAGCTGCCCTCGGATCTCTTTTAAGTATTAAAAAATGAGCTCGAACTTTCGATTTCCAATCAAATGAGCCCTCTCTGAAGTTTGTACGAGCATCCCTTTCATACGAACAATATATGCGACAGGGTAAGACTTACCCTGCCTACCCCCGGGTTCGAAGGGGTTATGTCGGAGTTCGAGATTTTGTTATCGGACTTCTGAGCAATATTTAGCGTAATTGTTATCTCAAATATTCGGTGGATATATGCGATGACATAGGAGCATGGGGGGGGCTAGTTGCCCTCCAGTCTCTTTTTAGTCTAAAAATTTTAACTAGAAATTTCAATTTCCAATCAAATGACCCATCTCTGATTTTTTTTTCGAGCATCCCTTCAATAAGAACCATATATTCCCCCAGGGCATAACTTACAACACCTGCCCTCGGGCCCTGGGGGGCGGTGTTGACCCCTGAGTTTTCGTTATATGGTATTTGAACTATTTTTATAAAAAGTTATCTCCAAGTTCTTATCGGATGGGTTTGAGGAAAAGAGGGCGTGGAGGGGATTGGCTAGATGCCCTCCAATCTCTTTTGACTCTTAAAACGCGAACTAGAACTTTCAATTTCCAATCAAATGATCCCTCTTTGAAGATAATACGAGCATCCCTTCCATAAGACCCATGCCCTGGTGGGTTGCCCCCAGGCAACCCACCCAACTTACATACCGAACTTACAACTTACATACTTACCCAACTATTTTGAACAAAATAGCTATTTTAAAATTTTTATAGGATGCATTTGGGAAAAAAGGATTGGGGGGGGGAGCTGGTTACCTTCCAATATCTTTTAACGTTTACAAAGTGAACTAGAATTTTTAATTTCCAATCAAATGAGCCCTCTCTGAGGTTTATACGAGCATTCCTTCCATAAGAACTATATTAACCCTGAAGACTGTGTGCGGTGTGTCTTGCTCAAACATATAATTTCCAGAACTTTCAACTACGCTGTACAAAATGGCTATATCAAAATTTTGATTGGATGTGTTTGGGGAAATGGTGGGCGTGGAAGGGGTGTCAGTTGCCTTAGAATCACTTTTGACTATAAAAAAGGGAACTAGCCATTTGAATTTCCAATCGAATGAGCCATTTTGAAGTTTCTACGACAACGTTGCCCATACAAAACCTTATATAATCCCAGGGCATAACTTGCAACCCTTGCCCTGAAGGCTGTGGGGGAGTTGTCATCCTCAAAGAAGTAAATTCCAGAACTTAAAACTACGTTTAATAAAATGGCTGTCACAAAATTTTGATTGGATGTGTTTGGGGAAAAGGTGGGCGTGCGAAGGGGGTTAGTTGCCCTCAAATCACTTTCGACTATTAAAAAAGGCACTAGCCCTTTGAATTTCCAATCGAATGAGCCTGTTTTGAAGTTTTTATGACAACACCTTCTATAAAAACCTTATATACCCCCAGGGCATAACTTAAAATCCTTGCCCTGAGGGTTGTGGGGAAGTGTCTTCCCCAAAAACATATTTTCTATCTCGAAATTAACTACGCTGAACAAAATGGCTATCTCAAAATTTTGATTGGATGTCTTTGGGGGAATGAAGGGCGTGGGGGGGGGGGCTAGTTGCCCTCCAATCACTTTTGACCTTTAAAAGGGGCACTAGAACTCTCGATTTTCATTTGAATGAGCCCTCTTTGAAATTTCTACGACGACCCCTTCCATATGAAGTTCCTCTGGAAAAAAAATTAATAATAATAAAAATAATAATAAAACATTAGAGCCGTATGGCCTTTACTATAGGCAACGCTATAGCGTTGCCTGTGATTGTATTGAAGTAAAGTTCGGAGCGACAATATTGTATATATATATATATATATATATATATATATATATATATATATATATATATATATATATATATATATATATATATATATATATATATATATATATATATATATATATATATATATATATATATATATATATATATATATATATATATATATTCATTCTTCCCGTTATATTTGAGAAAAAAATACTCTACCATTTTAAAAAATGTGCGGTTTTACACAGTTGGAGGTTGATAAAGGAGTTCGCAGCATAATCAATGATACAAGGACAATAGTACCCAACTTTGCAATAGAAATTAAAAGGAGGTGTCAGTATAAATATATTTATATATTTATAGTATAAATATATTCAATTAAATTTAATCACTTTATTAAATACTACAAGAATCACATAAATAGACTTAGGCGCTAGAGGTCCCAAGAGCAAAGCTTGTGGAGGACCTCGTATCAAACACAAAATCAACACAAAACAGGACAAATCAGGGAAGGAAAAAAAATGCAATAGAATCTCGAAAATGTAACCAAAATACTAGAAAAAAAACAAACAACTGCTTCACAATAACTCTAGACTTAATTTTCTCCAAACTGAAATTTTCCTGTAACTCAATTAAAGTCCAAACCATTAATAAAAATATTAGACAACGGGTTTCTAATCAGATCTAATATAATAAGAGTAGAAAAAAGAAAAGAAAAAAACTAGATAAAGTAAAGCTGGAAAAAAATAGATAAAGCAAAATAAATAAACAAATAAAGAAAACGAAAATACTTCAAGCCTTAGAGAATATTTTTCTACAAAACGAAGAGTTTTTAATAAGAGAAAGTTCACTGGGAATAGAGTTCCAAAGAGGAAACCCTTTTAGGCAGCCGAAATTGGTGAACAGAGCTCCGAAGCAAAGTCTGGCACTTACGTGTTGATGCTCGACCAAAGTAGGATATGATGTATGGAGAAAGCGAGAAATTGAAGGCTTGAAGAGCTAGTTTTAGGTTCTCCTTCTTGATCACCACATATAAGGCATCTGGACCTGTATCACTGTAAAGATCAGTTGTAGGATAGAGTCAGGGAAGACAAAAAGTTGCCTTCACCGCTCTATTCTGTGCAGTTCGGAGTTGCCGAAGGGAAGAATAGTTAGTATTTCCCCATACAGTGCAGCAATAAGAAAGATAAGGAAGGACAAATGCATAGTAAAGAGAAAGCATTACATCTGGAGGAAGAAATTGATTGGCACGACGAAGGATAGACACTTAAAGAGAAATTATAGAATGTGTACAGGAAATATGAGTTTTGTAAGAAAGAAAACAATCAATGTGCACACCAAGAAGTTTAACACAAGACCACTGGGGAATTATATTAGTACCATAAAAAACAAAGATTGTTGGGGAAGGTTCAGACATGTGGTATGGGGTTTGAAAATGAATAGTGCTACTCTTAGAGCTATTCAACAGCATCCCGTTCTGCTCACACCAATCATGCACATGGTTGAGCAGGAGCTGAGCCTTAGCAACAGCAGAGGGCAGATCATTAGAAACCACAAAAAAATTACTATCGTCTGCAAACAAAAGAGTGTGGGAATCAAGGTTGGGAGATGGAGGAAGGTCATTAATATAAATAATAAAGAGGAGTGGTCCCAAAACTGAGCCTTGAGGTACCCCTTTGGAAACCGAGGCTAGATCAAAAGATTACCCATCGTAACACACAAACTGTTATCTATTAGACAGGTAAGATTTAAACCATTCAAAAGCAATTTCCCGAACACCAATTAAAGAAAGTTTTCCCAGCAAGACAGAATGATCTAACATGATGAAAGCTTTAGAAAAATCAAGAAACAGTCCTAGAACACAACGACCCTTGTCTAAGTTTACACGCACGAATTCTGTAACGTCAACTAGAGCACATGCAGTAGAGAGTTTAGGTCGGAAGCCATACTGGTGATCAAACAGAGCAGAGCAGCTTCCAGTTGAAGCACCAGTAGACAGGAATGAAAAAACCTCTTATGCACAACTTTTTCAAGTAATTTCGAGAAAATTGGGAGAAGTGATATAGGTCTATAATTTGACACTAAGCTGGGGTCTCCCTTCTTGAAAAGAGGAATCACTTTTGCAATTTTAAACGAATCAGGGTATACACATTTTGAAATAGATAGACTCAAAATATGGGTAAGAGGTTCAACAATATAAGAAGAAACAGACTTAAGCACATGGTTTGTTAGTCCAAGTACATCAGCTGTGTTACTACTACTTAAAGAAGAAATACAATCACAGATCTCTATGCTTGAACAAGGAGTTTGAAAAATACTTCTCTCCGCTGGTGAGGATTTACCTAGTTTTTAGAAAGGAGGGGGTCTTAACAGTTGGTAGGGTGGTAAAGTAAGAGTTGAAGGCACTAGGGACAGCTGCTTTTTCAATAGTTGAACTATCTGCATTCTTGAAGGTGGTAGGCTGTTTCTTTGATTATTTCCTACGAGATAAAGCTTCATTAGCTACACTCCAGACTTTCTGTAAATTACCTTTGCATTCCTGAATTTTCAACAAAAAATAATACTTCTTAGCTAGTCTAATTGTTGATGTTAATACATTCTTATAGTGCTTATACTTTGATAAATCATCAGGGTCAAGGCTTTTTCAAGCCAGCTTAAAAAGCTCTGACGTCTGCATTGTCGATTTCGCAAGACTAAGAGATATCCAAGGCATTTTAGGTTTATATTTACCAGAATATTTTACTAGTGGAAATTTTTTTTTCAATTAGTGTTTGCAGCCGACTCATTAATGAGGCTGATGCCCAATTAACATCTTCAGGATTCATTACTGAACACCAATCACTAGCACTAAGATCAGACATAAGGTTATGAACATTGCTCTGACTATAAATTCTTGAATAAGACTCACCTTCGGCACCTCTTGGCTCAGCATTTTTATTTTGAGAACAGAACAATGAATTGGAAAATGGTCAGAGAGATCAGAGAAATTAATACAAGAGGAAAATTTAGTATCATTTTTAGGAGACAGAAAAATGTTGTCAATCAGAGTTGCAGAAGATCTGACAGGATCAACACAAGCAGGAAGGAAAATGCAAGGAAGAAGGCCAGAGGAAGAAATAGATTAAAAAACGGTCAGACTCATCACCAATTTTCAATGAATTGCAGTTAAAGTCTCCAAGCATAAAAACATTTCTTGAAGCAAGTTTATCAACTGAGTACAGTTCATCAAATATATCAGAAAATTTTCCCTATTGGGAAAGGTAAAGGCTTATAAAATAAACAAATAGTATCGCAACTTACTGGATCACCTGAAAGGTCCACATTCGAAGCATATTCACTTCTATTATTTACAACCGGATAAAAACTTTGCTCAAAATCTAAACGTATCACAATATTATGAATGTTTCTTAAAAAAAGGGATATAACACCAGAGCATTTGGTTAGAGAACTATTTGAGTGGTATGCAGTAAAACTTAGTATGGCATATACAGACATATCATCACTTGAAGACAGCCAGGTCTCTGTGAGACCTACTACATCATAAGGGCAATTAATACTACCAATATATTGCAGAAAATTATCCCATTTGTACCTTAAACCTTGCATATTCAAAGTAAACTCATTTAAGGTTTCAGCAGAAGACATTGAAGGCAGCACTTTTTCAAAATAATGTTGATAAGAATGGTAACAACAATCAGACTGAAGAAGAAATTTTAACAGAGGATCATGTTCACTATCATCACTAGAAACAAAAGGTGAATCAAAGCACACTGAATCAAGAAGAGAAAGTTTAGTTAGGAAAGAAAAAGAATCTTGAGTATCATCCATTTTCATTATCCAATATTAGGAAAAGTGGTGAAACAGATAAAGTTAAACTAGTGTGGACAGGAAGAATACAGCATTGAAAATAAGTTAAAAAAACAAACTGCATGTAATAATTTTGATGACAAGGGAAAAAGCAAAAGCCAAAGAAAAAAAAATGGGCAAAAAAATAACAATGGCCATTACCCCCGGGTCTCTACAGATCCCAGTGGCCAGTACCCCCTCATCATTTGATACACTTCGTTTAATAACCATTTTCCAAAGTAACAAGATTTCCTATAATTTTTGTCTGTCCACTTTATTCATTTTTCGCTATTGACTATGTTTCAAACTAACCCATTCCCTGCTCCATCCAAAAAAGATGTCCTTTACTTCGGGTATCCGCTAAAGGCTATCGACTATTGCTTCCCAGGAGCGAGAGAGTTAATATGTGATAACCAATCAAAATACCTAACAAGAAACAAATTTTGATTTAGAAACATTTTATTTTCAAAGCTGCAATAATAAAATTTTGAAAATAAAAATTTTCAAAATAAAAATTTGTGGGGGGGGGGGGAAGCATAGCATATATTAAATACATAACCTAACATAGGTACCTTTTTTGCGCCGTCAACCCCAAAAAACTAAAGTTTAAATCTTTGTCACGGAGTGAGCAATACCTCACTAGGCAGCGAAAGCCTGTTTTTCATACAACATCTTTGAGATTTCGATGCGGCCTTTCTCGCGTGCTCACTGGATTCCAAACAAGTACCGATAAATCTTGTTTCCCTGGTTCCTTTGATGAGGCCCCTGCTCTGGTCCTTCATCTAAATACTGTTGTTTTGAGGCATTATGCAAAAGAAGCATCTTGGCAACAAACACAAAAGCGAGAGAGCACGTAATTCTGCCCGTCACCAGAAGCGGATGTCATCATTAAATTTTTTATGGCACTCATTTTTTGAACCCACAACCTTATCAAATATACCTGGCAAGGTTACCCCCTTCTATTACATATATTGTAGCTATCTCCGTTAATTAATACGTCGGGAATAGATTCCCAAGACATACTTTGAATCTCTTAAGAATTTTAGGTCTAATGCTATAATTTATCTTTACAGTAACTAGTTAGATAAGCGAATCAGACAAAAAAAGGAAGCGTGAATGCTCATAGCATCTAAATAGTCATTCGTGAGTCCTGTCCTCAAATTGGAAGTAAGAAGGATGAACTGAGAGGCTATTAAGGAAATCCTGGCAAGACTGGAGTGAGAGAGGCATAATCACTTATCAGACAAGAAAGAGAAACTATAGACAAAAACTTCAAGTATTTCCACAAAATATACGCAGATTTTTTGTAAGTTTTAAATGAAAAAGAAATTCTCTGCTCTTCAAACATGCAACAACAATAGGGTAAAGTATGAGAAATACTCTTTTTCCTACCTTGTCGAAATTCCTGGGTATCCTGATCCTACTTCCGCACTCGAGCGGCAGTTTTCACTGCTAAAAATCATCAAAATTCCCCTCAGAAGTAAACTGGAGCCAGAAACTGAAAGTGTTTTTCATACTGTAACCTATACTCCATTCTTATATTCATACATAAATGACCAAAATTCTGCTGGATCGTCACTAATTTTGGAAACTCTATGTCCAAATGATCAATGTCAAGGTTCATAAAACAGTGCTGTGGAAGGAGCCTGGTCAGAAATAGCAGCATTGGGGTCAACACACTTCCACATATCCAAAAAGTCATGTTTATGATTTACACGTGAATGAATGTAAACGTGAATGAATCAATACCAAATGGTTTGTGATCATACGCGCTTTTTACTACAAAGGAATCCATTAAGTCTCTCAAGCATAGTTTTACCTTGGTAAGTAGCAAATGAACCTTAACCGAAGTGATCTAGAACTCGACATTGACCTAAATAAATTGATAAATTTCACCTCTGGGTTCTTCAATCCCTTCAACGAAGTATTTGCTGCTGGAATAATATCTGTCATCAAGCCCTGAAAGCACAAAATAAGAACTTTCTATTGTAATAGAAGGCACTAGACCACATTTTCTAGGGCAATCCAACGTGTCTTACAAGGGTAGGATAAGCTGTTCTCAGCTGTTTGTGCAAATACCTGGCAGTTGCCAAATTTCTGCTTTCTCCTTGAACTAAAAGCCACAAAATTATATAGATCATGTGTAAAGAGGATGATAGTGGGGTTCAGAGCTTCAAAAACATGTGCTGCACACAATGCTATTGAATGAAACATGCATCCAAACAGCTTTCAATTTCAACAAGCAGCTTTCAACGGTAATTCAGCTTTCAACAATTTTGCAAGCCTATTCTGCTCACCCTACATTACATGCTCACCCTTGCACTAAAAAATCTTCAATAATCAGTTTTTTTAGGCCAGCTACTGTGCCATCAGTTACTTCTAGCATTGAAAAAACTTATCCACTGGTTATTCTTCCTTTGAGGAGAAGGAGCATACTATGATAAGTAGAAACTGTGTTGTGGTTAGGTTCGTGGACTCATTAACAATAATTGAGAATTTGGTTTGTTTCAAAATATAAACAAATTCATCTTTCCCTGCTTTCCCGACTACATTTTTGAGCGATGCAGTTGACTTTGTGCGTCCGCACGCCATAAGTTGAACAGATGATGAATCTTTTCCATGTTATTTCAAGAAGTTTGGTAGGATATCCATAATGCTGATTGGCAGGTTCTCTTTTGCACTCCATGTAGGGAGAGCCAAGTCTAGTTTTGTTGCACTTCCTTTTGAAAGCTCTTTAATGTTAACAATTATGGATATAGCATTAGGATCCTCAACTGATAACTGGTGCATTGCCTAATGTCAGTCTTGTTAAGGATGTTCTATGCAAGTGTTTGTGTGTGCCACAGGCCCAGCAGGTTTGGCAAAAGCCTAAAGAACCAGAATCAATTATGACAATTTCTCTGTTTATTGTGTTCAAGACACCAAAAACAGAATATATGTAGTGTTCAAAACCTAATATCTTTTCTTCCCTTTCCCTGGGAAACTGTTCAGTTCCTTGTAAAGAAAAAACTAGCATAGGCTACTGAATTTATACTGAATATAATTCAGTATAGGCTACTGAATTTAATTCAGGCTACTGAATTAACCATCCTGAGTCCCAAACGGACAAGTTCAATATAACCCCATTCCTATGTAATACAGAATAAAAAAAGACACAATATGAATGTCACCACATGGAATAACGAATACTTCTACAGAAAATAGCCAAATTGAAGGAAAATCACCAACTTAAAGAAGAAAATTACCAAAAATCACCAGATTAAAGAAAATCACCAAGAGAGTAAAAAATCACCAAACTTGGTGATAAAATCACCCACGGTGGCAACCAGGGTAGCCACCACTGTCAGTTCCTAAAGTGATAAAATTGCCCAAATTTGCGTGCTACACAGTGATTTTCGGTGCTACAGTCATTTTTTTGTTGCTTGCACTGCGCCATGCCCATGGTCTGTTTAAGGGTATTTTGGATTATTTTTAGGTCAGTTTTTTCGTCTGATTATTTCAAACCCAACGCCAATCTTTCGAAACAAGCACGGCAAAAAGACGGTCGAGGATATTTCTACTTTGCGTCAAACTTTCAAAAACAAATACGGTAAAAAGACGCTCCGCACTTTTTGGTCATTCCTCTACCTTTTTTCAGAAACTACATATTGTAGCATGACAGTGTTACTATTTGGTCATTAAATGTAGCACGTGCAACACTTAATACTATTAAGTGCTAATGCTTAGCGCGTGTTGTACTACACGTGCTACACTTAATACTTAATAGCAAAATGGGCTCACTTTCATACCCTTAGGCATATTTGTAATAGTAGTTAAGTAGTTGTAGTATTAGTAGTAATAGCCCTAGTACTAGTAGCAGCAGCAGTATTAACGTATTGCCTTTTGGTCAGTCGAACATCCCTCTCATCATGTCCTGGAACATTCAATTTGATACAATTCGCCGTTGCTATGACATTGCCGACATATAATTCTTGAGATTTTTATCTTAATGCTCATAGCCTTACAAGTAGTTGTTATAAAAGCGGTAGTTGAAATAGTAGTAGTAGTAAATGTAGTAGGGGTAGTGGTAATAATATTAGTAGTAGCATGCGCCTATTGCCTTTGGGCAATCGGTTTTCCCCTTTAAGTATTCTCTGAAAGCTCCAACTTAATGCCCAAATCCATTCTCGAGATACGCTCTTTTGACAATGTGTAAGCACATAGTGTCGTTTGGTTTAGTTTGGATTTCCCCACAGTATTTCAAATGTAGGAAATGCAGTAGCAGTAGTAGCATGCACAAAATAACCTTTTTGGTCAATTGGTCATCTCCCTTATCATTTCCCGAAAGTCCCAAATTAATATACTCAGTCATTCCTGAGTTAAGCCCTTTCGACGACTCGTGTGCACATAACATGTTTGGTTTAGTTCAACACTCACTTCAATATTCTCTGAAAGGCTCGCCTAAATGCCCTTTGTCTTTTTGGAAAGTAATAATAACCTTTATGGAAAGTTATTAACGTATGCTATGTGTAGTGGCAGTGGTAGTAGCAGTAGTGGTGGTAGTTGTAGCAGTAGTAGTAGCATGCATATATTATAGGATTTTATTATAGGATATATATTATATATTATAGGATTTAAGGAAAGAATTATTTGTTGTTAATGTGGGGACAAGTGAGTGGTTGGTTTCAGTAATGGGATCAAAAAATTATAAGACAATAAGAATGATAGCAAAGTATATAAAATTGGGTATGTCACATTGAGATAGATTTTTGTAAAAGGGGTTGGGTGAGTGTGGAAAGTATTGTTGTATGTGTGCAATCCCTCCCCATTTTGCCGAGATTTTAATTGCTCACCAACGGCTCTTGCTGAAGATCTAATATTTTTCTTAACACTCTCCTTGAAATTCTTGCCCGACCCCCAGTCCTGTAGTGTGGAGGCAGCAAATTTTGATGGAGCAGGTACAAGATATTTTCTGGCAAGGGGTAGTGCATAACGAAATAGCCTAGCAAACCAACTACCAAGACCATAGCCAGACATTGTAGTACGCCCCTTGTAGTAGTCGAATCCATCGCCTATTTGACTTGGACTCAAAGCACCAACATAACAATCGATATCGGGACAGACAAATGGAATTCTTCTATTGTTCATTTTAAGTGATGGTGCTGTCATCGACAATGGGTCAAAAATGACATGTAATCACTGCTAGACCTTTTGTTACTGCTAGAGGTTCACCCAATTCACTTCTTAGTGTTAACTGACAGAGTTCCAAATACGAAGTGTTTACAGGAACATACTGAAGATGCTTTATATTATAGTGATGAACAAGTTCATGAGTTGTTTT
Organism: Artemia sp. Qi Xiang Cuo; assembly: GCF_049724085.1. Taxonomy (NCBI): domain Eukaryota; kingdom Metazoa; phylum Arthropoda; class Branchiopoda; order Anostraca; family Artemiidae; genus Artemia; species Artemia sp. Qi Xiang Cuo. The sequence goes on along the minus strand of NC_142796.1, from coordinate 648,534 downwards.
TCGTTCAAGAACACGTAGGAGGGGGGCATTTGAATTACCAAGTCTCGATGTTTCCACAAAGGATGCATAGAGAAATATGCAAGAGTCCGAGGCGAAACCAGGTGGATAATCTGCAAAAATAACGTGATCCATCCCGAAAACGGTGCCAGCCTTTTCCCCATTGATTATATTCTGTTTATAGCAAATAACGTCTCTCAGATTATCATTGAAAATTATCATTTCAGTGTCAACAGGTTGGGGGTTTTCTATCCTATCACATAACAATGCGTACTTAAAGTGGTCTGTATTCTCCCTACATTGGGATATTTTTCCATTTATCGTGCGACGCAAATATGACGCCATAACATACGGAATATATACCAATTTAAAGAGTGGATCGTTGTTGTATTTAGGTACCTCAACTCTTTCACCGTTAACGAACAATAATCAAACAAATGTATTGAGCTACATGTAGCACAGATAATTTTTTCTCATATTGTAGGAGGTATTTTTGAGTATACAGATACCAATAGCCGCTTCATACAAATCATCATCGAAGTTAATGGCGGGGGACCGTTTCTCCCGAAAATCACTTGCCGTATTCATGTCGCTGTCGATAGGATCGGAAACGTTGAACATAAAAGTTACATAGAAATCATTGGGCATTGTCAATATCTTCAACACCGATCCAATAATCAAAATCAGAGTTGTATCCTAGCCACCGAACAAGTAACTGTTTCTTACCCCTGCGAGTACGAGTCTTTAATATCTTTTCAATTTGATAGATTTCACTATTATTTTTAACTTTTGTAGTTCATAGTCATAAAAGCCAACGAGAATCTCTTCATCTTTGGTATCGCGCAAACGATAAGTTATGGGTTTAGTGTCTAGAGTTTTTGCCACGTTAAAAAGTTATGTGGACCACAAGTAATTCCCCTTTTCAAAAACATTAGTTGTTTTATTAATTCGAAGAGTATCACCAACATTGAATTTATTTTTCTTCTTCACAATCGTTTCATTGGAATATCTTTTAAGAATAGTGTCAAGTGTATCATGAATAGAACGATGAACTTCTGTAGGTCTAGAGTAGGACAATGAACAATGAGGTCGTTGATTACAAAACAACATGATTGTATATAAATCATTAGTTAACGCAGATGTATTTTTCAATGTACAATATCTTGAAATTAAAAGTCGAATAGTTCTTATCAATCGTTCGGCCACTGAGCCTTTATTGCACTATGACTATGATAGAGCAGTGTACTATATTTCACTAGTACTTTTGCAACATGGGGATTAGCAAATTCACTACCACGATCCGTTTGAATTTTTTTATACGAATCCTGTTCGAAAATACTTTCAATGGCCTGAGCAACTTCAACGCCCCTCTCTTTGTTCGCAATGGAATTGCATATGAATAGCAACTAAAAACACTGATTGCAAGTAGAATGTACTTTTACGGTGTATTGTGACGTCGTTGAACCTCATCTAGAGTCAGCAGATCTGCTTGCATTATATGCAATGGAAAAAGGCTTTACTTTTTCGATATTGATTAGCACGAAGTCTATGATTTCTATGCAGAGTGTAACTTGATTCATTTTGTAGATAGTGTTGTACACTTTTAGTGTGAACACCAGTGACCTTGGAAATAATGGTGGGTGAACTTAAAGTCCCTGCTTCACCAATATTTTCATAAACACCTTTCAGAACTTCAACCATTTTGAACGTAAATACGTTGTGTAACGTCTGCTATCCTTTTGTATACTGGATGGCGATGGCGACATGAAACATTTTTGCTTTTTCCTCGGCATCATTATCAAGTTTTTTCCACTAGGTGTGCTAGTATTTTTAAAGATTGATTTAAAATCTTCTTTTTCTTCTTCTTCTTCTTCATATTTTAATGGTGTTGTTGTTGTTGTTGTTGTTGATGCTTGTTGATTTAATTTTTTTAGAATTTTTTAATTGCTAATAAGATTTTTTGGAAAGTTTAATGTATTTAGAAAGTTGTATAGATGAGCGTCAAATGATAATAGTCCTTTACGATTTGTAACTATGTCATAGATTAAATCAATTAGATTATAGCTCTTACCTCGACTTATAATCCCTTAACCATAATTCTCAACTTGAATATGACCATAGCCGCTTTAAAAAAGATAGGCTATTAGTCGTGTTATTTTTTCAACAAAATAGTTGGGGCTTATAATTACAAATTTCAAAAAAAATTAATCAAGATACAACTTCTTTAATTATGTTCCATCAGCAGCAGCAGCAGCAGCAGACTCTTGAGGTTATGATTCTTTTTTGTGATCAATACCAGCAGTGGTCTTCGACCGATAGGGCTTATGTTTGTCCACTCGGCGAAGTTATTCTTGAAGTAAAAGCAGTTTTTTATCATCCTCAATATTCTCATTGTCAAGGAATTTACTCAGATTGTTCTCAAAGTGTTCCACGGGTGAGAGAGCGAGTTCTATTGGAGTCAATTTATAGGGTTTTGCCATTCTCTAGAGAAAACTGTTTACAAGTCCTGCAATTATTGGCAGTAAAAGTTTGAAAAACTTACCACCCACCTGAAGAAGTAGTTTCTTTTTAAAATTTTTCCCTTTGTTTGTACAGGTCACTTACAACGGAGCGATGTTGCTTTGCCCGTTCCTTAACTAATTCTGGCAGTTGAACATTACCCTCGGTCAAATTTAAACAAAGTTCAGATATTAGATTAATGAAATCATTTTCAATACCATGTTTGAGTAAGGCTTTCCTAAGTGAGGGTTTTGAAATTCTTAGAACTGAAAACAGCTTACTATTTTCATGTTGTTTCTTCAAAGTCATGTTATCAGCTCATTGATCTTTTAGGTGGTCACGGGGAGATAGACTGTAATTCAATTGTCGAAAATAACTGTGACTACATGCATATCGTTGGGTATATTTTTGGTAAGATGTAATAGGGTGTACCAGATGGGCTTAACAGCTGTCTGATTGTTTGCTAAGAGCAGACATACACGGGCACCTGGATGATTTTGTTTATTAAGGGTTATTAGTGAGCTAGAATCACGAACAACTCTGTAGATGATATAGTAGGTGCAGTTCAATGCAAGTGTTCGCATACATTTGCTCTGATGAAAGAGATTGTGTAGAACCAGAGTAACGGAAATCTGTTCATGATGAGAGCGAACGGTGAATAATTGCAGTATTTCCTGGGACCATTGTTCAATAGATTCAGCCAGATCGTCAATAATCAACCAAGAGTTTGCTTCAATAATGTTGATAACATCAAGTCCCTGTATGAATTGTATCTGAACCAATCCCGTCGTGGCAATTGCTTTTATTTTATCGTATGACTCCTGCCAAATACTGTAACAATAGTAGATTCTTTTGGCTTTTCCACAAAAATTATATCACAATATTCTGTTATTTTAATTGAGAGTGTTGTTCTGCCCGACATTGTCAATCCACACAAACATGATCTGAATGGTGTTTTAAATTTATACTTGTTCTCTTCAATAGGTCACCTGAACAACTAACTGTAGAATATAGTTGTATAATGACTAAATAATTTACCAATTACTAGTCTGTGGTCTAGAACAAAATCAATAAAGAATCGCATTTCTTGTATTTAAAACTGCACTTTACAGAAAAAAAAGAAAAAAATACACCTTTTTAATTTATTTATAAAAAAATGCACTAGAAAAAGCACTTAAAATAATATCACTTTTTAATTTTAATGCAACATGTATATTTACACAAAAAAAAATCTGCTCTAAGTCAAAAAAGATAACTTTGGTAGCGGCGGTGCGCCCCCCGCTGGTGGCCGCCCCCCCCCCCAAGGTTTTGGGGAAAATTTATTGGACTTTATTCAAACCGAGACTTTCCCTATGGATAACACATTCGGCCCGGTCTGAAATTAAATAGTACCCAAGGGGGAGGATTGTCACACCGTCTTGACAAACATAGACCTTGTCAGAAATGGTACTCATGGCAATTTTTTATACATTTACAGTAAAGTTCCTGTAATTGTGGGAACGAATTGCCAGAAATTTGGCTCACGGAATTGTATTTTGAACAATACAATTCCTATAGATGTTCATGTCGAAACTCTTATCCACAAAGCACGTGGGCACTCCTTTGCAACGTTTCTTGATTTCCTCCTCGTGTGGCTGTATAAGGTACACCTTTGGACTTACAAACATACCACGGGAAATCATGTCGCTTCCCCGTTCTGATTTAAAAAATAAAAGCTGATTTGGTGCCCGACGTTTCACTAGCTCTTGGTAAAGCCCACTCCAATTGGAGTAGTACATCCGTGAGCTAATAATGTCACGGTGCACCAAACCAATAATTAGATTTAGGGTTTTTACTCTTAACAATAGATAATCTGTGTCCCTGTATCAGACCTCTACTTGCCCCGTCTCTGTCCACTATACCTTAGCCACATTGCAGTAGAATTTCAACATGATCTTTTTAGAGATCTGAAAGATCACACTGCCTGAAGCAATATTTTTATTCAGGACAATGCTTCTTTTTTTTCTACTCAATAGTACCATGTCTGTGCCAATGATCGTGAAGGAAGTGTAATTTGGATCGGCAATAATTCGAGCACATTGTTTGAGATCGGTCACGACGTCATAACGATTTCTATTGCGAACACTCTCATACATTTTACCAAAAGCCGAATTCAAAATGAGCTTATAAATTTCTATTTCGGCTTTCGTTTGTGCTTCAGAACGTTTCTTGACGAAAGTGTCAACAAACGTTTTCAGATAGGGTTTTTGGATAAACTGGAGCGCTCTATGAACCTTTATGACGTTGAAACCGTTGTTGCACATCCATTTTAAAGCCACATGATGTACAACAATATTTTTTTTAGGCAGAAGGTCAGCAATAAGTTTTTTTTTGAAGGTGACCAATGCAATCCGTCCACCTCGACTAAATGGCTATTGTGAGGGCTCAAAGAGTTCCTAGTCACAGGTCTATTGATGCACGGGAAAACAAAATCCTTTACTGAATCGTGTAGCTCAACTGGTATCTCCCCATCAATTTCAAAAAACCATCCAACCGGCCCATTCTCCTCAACACTGTCAATGTTGGGAAAATGGGGAGCTTGAGGGTCATTCAGCTATTTATAGTCACCGGAAGGTAGCGCATAATGGGACGTGGCCGAGAGGTAGAGAGAATTCATATCAAGGAAAACTGCATCCGATTTTGTCCCCGTCTTCTCTCCAGTTGGATCAGTTTCCAAAATACGATCCCCGTGAAAAAAAATCCATCCCTCATTGACCTTTTGATGAACAGGTGCTTATCGATGTCAGTGATTAGCCCAATTTTTTCCCCGCTAATTTTTAGGATGAGGTCCATGACCAAATGAGGAGATGAAAAATAATAGCCCAAATCAAGATTAAATTCCCCATAGATTTTGTCCGTATTTTTACACATAATGTCTAACAAAGTTAACACATCACTCGACAAATACAGCTTGCAGTAGTCAAACCCATTTTTACATCCTCCCTCTGCCCACACTTTCTTAGCAAAACTGTATTCATCGGGGGTGCACCTACGATCATGTAGACTGTCGTAAAACTATTCAATCGAGGGAATAGTTTCCTCGGCAAATCTCGACATGGAACAATAATAATCATTAGGATATATGCCCTTGACCGTCAAAAAATCATATAAATCATTTGGAAATTGTTGCTTGAGAAGGGGGAAAGCGTAGCAGCCGTCATCGTTTTTCTGCACTTGAATTAATTCGCTCAATAATTTAGGGAAAAAACTGTAGGAATCTAAAAAGTGAATTTTATTCGTGTACTCAACGTCGTCTTCCACAAATTTCCAAATAAATTCCAAAACAAGCAACTTTTCCAATGATTTAGGAGTGATATTGTAGGAAAAGCTGTCTATCACCCATGCATCATCCACTGTTCCATTTTTTTGAAGATGTGCCATTGCTGGTAGCACATACTTCAGATCGTAGTTAGAATTATGTATGAAAACCGGAAGAAAGAGCTGCTGTTTAATTTTTAAATTACATGAATAGTGAGCCCACCCCCGAAAGTTACTTTTTCCCGTTGAATTGGGGTCAATAAGATTATTATGATCCTGGACCGCGTCTTTTGGGGCAAGAGCACTCCAACAAACCCAACAAATTGTCCCCTTTTCTAGTGCCAGTTGATCCTTATCTGATAATGACATTGGGTAGTTGGTGTGATGCAATCGTGAAATTGCGCTGTTTGCTGTTTTTATTAAAGACACCAATAACTTTTCCATGCTACCCTCCTCATCCATAGCCAAAAAACATCCAAAGCCTCATCCATAAGCTGCATTTTATTATTGGAATCGCGACGAGCATGCGCATAGGAACACGCAACTAGTTTGTGTTCCTTGACTATATTTGGCCTTGATGGGTCTGATACCTCCACCAGTCTTGATTCACAGTTTAAGCATACTGTATCAACATGTAGCAGGGAATTTGACAAATTTTTAAATTGTAAAGTATCTCTGCTTTCTGCCGGTATTTTATTCCGTTGATTGTCTTGAATTTTTCAATATCTCATGTGATCCGAGAATGTTTGTTCAGTTCTAAATGGGGAAAGGCACATGGGAGAATAGAGACGTTCCCCTTTCTTCACACCTTGGGATAAGAGTCGACTTATTGCTGTAACGAGGAAAAAATGACCATAGGAATTTACATCTTTGGCAGGCTCGTAAATAACCCAAACCCAATTTTTAACATTATCTATCATAGGTGTCCTAACTAAACACAAAACCCCTTTTTTATTTGGTTTCTTTCCCCCATTTACAAATTCTGTGTCATACTGCAGAACAACCACCCCAAACCCCAGATTTTCATTTGCTTTTTCAAATATGGTTATTTCTTTCAATGACACCGGATACTTCCCGTCTAAACAGTCAAAATTTACTTTAGGGAAATTTTCTCCACCGTTACGTGCAAGTCCATAGAGATTTTTTATTGATGAATCTTTTTGTAATGTTTTATGGGCTGCTGCTAAAAATGCATATTTAAAGCATTGCAGCCCCGTGTCAAATCTGAAACCTTGAGCTCCTCCTGTAGCAGTCAAATCTGGGTGGCATTTTATTTTTCTACCCGCACCCCTTACATTAAAGTTTTTTTTAAATCTACTGAGATTCAGGTCCATGTGTTCAATGTATAAAATTGTTGACCCACTTCCCCTCTCGTTAAACGTGTCCAAAATTGAAATTAATTTATTTATCCAGTTTAAAAAATTGTCCTTAAATTCATTTAGATCAGGGTAAGAATTTTGGTTACCAGCTGTAAAATGAAAATAAAAAATGTCTCCAGATGTCCACTATTGTAAATAAAATTTTTGATTTACTGTTGCTTTAACCCCCCATTGACCCCCCAATTCTGAATATGAATCTCAATAAGTGTTCGAATTTGTTCGATGTAGCGATGGAGAATATTTACAGGGTCTGTCAAAATAAAACTCCCGTCAACCATGTTTTCTTCGGGAGGTATAAAATCTACCCTATGTGTTTGTAAGTGACCTAGAGCAGACTCTAACAAATAAAATTCACGTATTTCCGGAGACACGACACTATTTTCATTTCCTGCACCTATTTGTACAGGATCCAATTCACTAATTATAAAATCATCGTCAAAAATGTCCCCGGAAAAATTAAGTCCAACAATTTGCATTGTTGTTGCTGTATTACTAATACTATTACTAGCACTAGGTGTATCATTAAGCAGAATGGGGGGGGGGTGACATAGAATTGTCAATAACACCACCCCCCGTCTGTTCAATTACATTAGATGGAGATGGCATAAAGTCCCCTAGGCTAGTTACCTTGTCTTCCAGTGTGTTTGGGGACAGCTGATCGAGCCAGCCTGTATTGTTCTGTGACGTAATTTCTGTATGAGGACCCAGTTCAGTTGCGCTACTAACATCGCCTAAGTGCTCACGCATGAATCTATCTGCCCACTCCGGATCCTCGATCATGTCAAAGTCAATAGTTAAATCATCTACGCTAGCCATATCCCCAAAACAATCATTAAGAAAACCTCTATGCCACTCCATATTGTCTAGAACTAATGAAGGTTCGTCTCTACACTCCATTGGTGGTGCTAGAATTGGTTCAGGTCCAGTAAATGCTGATGGTTCATGATCTAATGGCACTACTATTTCATTAATCTATAGAAAAAAAGGGCTTATTTTTTATGTGAAATAACCATTATTTTTATAAAGTTAATAAACTATGTCAATTTTTCATAGTCATTGTCCCACCACCTGAACAATTAAAAAAAGCATAGTTACATTGGCATATGTCTTTCATAATGACAACCGAACATGTTAAAAATATATTTGGTTTAGTCAGGAAAATGAAGCCTTATTCTTAGAGAATAAGTTAGAACAAGAGAATGATATATAAAACTAATGGTTTTATTCGAAAAAATATAATGTTCAGAATGAAAATGCAAAATAGGGATCCAACTCTAGTGCCTGCCCCTCTTGATTATAATTCTCAATAAAACCCGACCATCGTTCAACCGAGGCAATATGTTCTTTTAAGCATTGCTCGTCAGCCTCGGTTAAGGGGAATGCCCTACAGATATTTGATGTTGGTCGTGGTGTTGGCGGATGTTTCTCCTTTTTCTTGGAAATCCAAATTTTCCGATGTCGCTTGGTGATGGAGTTGATTGAAGTGTTGGTAGCACTAAACCTGTACTAATTAAATCATTGTAAGAAGAACTTTTTTCTCCTTCCATATCAACGATTAAAGTATCAGTTCCGCAGGATACAATTTTTCTTTTCAAAGGAAAAGCTTTAAAAATTTACAAACGATTTAAGAATTAAAGCTTAGGTAAATATCCCCGATGGTGACTCTTGTAACAATTTTTATTATTAAAGTAGCCTTCACTGTTATCTAAGATTTTTCTTTTGATTGTTTCAAAAATTATGAAGTTCTTAAAACATTACCAGGAACTTGGCTGTTAAACAAAACACACTCTAGAATTACGCTGTGCACGATCTGACAGAAACCGATTTCCCTTTGTGGGTTCGGTTATGATTTGCTTGTTCTGAGTGAGAAAAACTACGATGCATGTATATATTAATTGTCTATTGGATATATAGAGATGGTTAGGGGTTAGGTATTTAATAGAAATTTGTTCTACGCGGCCTGCTTTCCATAATTTTGTTTCTACAATACTATATTATCATCATGTTTTGGTATGTTTCATTAGTATTAATATAATTTCACTTCTTGGGTGTGTTTTGTTTAGCAGAAAAGTACCCTGTATGCCATTTTGTCAGTGGTGCCACGTTGAACTTTAAAAATAGGAGCTAATTAGCTAACTTTGTTAACATAAAAATTTAAAAATTAAAAGTCAATTGAATGTCGAAAACGAATATTCAAAAAAAAAAGTTACTTATTGTTCTAATTGAACCATCCTTGTGTTTCAAACGTCGTTTATAAAGAATTAATTAAAAACACTTTTTCTACAAAATAAGTTTTTCAAAGAAAAGTAGAAAACTCCATTAAACAAAAAAAAGAACAAAAATATAATCAAATAATCTAGATATCTCAAGCATAGATGAAGCTGACGGGTTTTTAAACATAAAATTGTTACAGCCAGAAGGCTCCTGCATCTCATTATTCCAAATATACATGCTAACCCAGTTATATCGTAACTCAATCGCGACAGAGCATTATTAACCTCAAGCATAGAAGGAATTGATTTAATAAATTATTAAAATATTTTCAGAATATCTATTTGCACTCACGTCAAAAATCATCGCTATGTCCCTAGAATCCGCTTTTTCTTCGGAATGTGGAGCGAAGCGAATTACAGTTGGCCTGATTGAATTTAACGATTCGATTAGCCCTGTCTTAACGTTGTCCTGGGGTTCATCCAACTTCGTACGCTTTTGTTGTGATGGCTGATCAACAGTATTCTAAAATAAAAATTATTTTCAGTTTTAAAACTATTTAGCTTACGAGAGGGCACTGCCCCTTCAATACCACAGTACCAAACTCCCAAGAGTTGAAAAAATGGTACAATTTAATTAACTAGTTCAATTCTTACTTATTCAGAATATTAATGGAGAGTATTGGACCTTAAATTCCATATTATCAAACATAAAAAGTTGATAATTATAGATCTTTTTTTTCAACTTTATATGCAAAGCTTTTAAAACTTATATACCTAAATTGCAAAATGATTAAAATCACAGAAAAAGGAAGAAGACTCCTAGACATAACCTGAACCAAATATATTTTTAATAAGAGGCATGAAAAAAAAATAGCACAATTTGATTAGCTATTTCAATTCTTACTTATTCAGAATATTATAAGAGTTAGCTTACGTCTCTGGAAAAAAAACTGGCAAAATTTCCCCCCTGAAAACTTCACCTCTGGAACCCCCCCCCCCCTCCTCATGTAAAATTAATCCCCGTACAAAATCCTTCTACTCTCTCAAAAATGCAAAATTCCACATTTTTGGCTCAATACCTTGATTTTTACACTAAAGCTGTTAGCTCTTTTAAAAAGCTTCCTATGCTAATTAAACAGTCCATGTGTTTCAATTTTAGTAAATATTCAAAAAAAAGAGAGGCAGGTTCACTTCGATTTTGGCTCATCGTACATGAAAAATTAAAACAGAATTTGCATATTAGTTTCGGAAGATTTAATCCTGATATGAAGGGTCGCCCCCTCCTCAATACCTTGCTTTTTACACTAAAGCTGTTAGCTCTTTTAAAAAGCTTCCTGTGCTAATTAAACAGTCCATGTGTTTCAATTTTAGTAAATATTTAAAAAAAGAGAGGCAGGTTCACTTCGATTTTGGCTCATCGTACTTGAAAAATTAAAACAGAATTTGCATATTAGTTTCGGCAGATTTAATCCGGATATGAAGGGTCGCCCCCTCCTCAATATCATTCTCTTTACGCTAAAGCTGTTAGCATTTTGAAAAAAGCTTCCTATTCTAATTAAAAAGTCCCTGTTTTTTTTTTCTTCAAATCTCAGTAAATATTCAAACAGAGCAGTCAGTTTCACTATAAGATAATCAAATCGCATTACATCCACATACTTGAAAAGGGTGTTAATATTCAAACAGGGCAGGCAGGTAGTTTAACCATAAAATAATCAAATCGCTTTACATCCTTTTACCTGAAAAGGGTGTTTTTCCACTATCTGATAAGAGCATGTTTACACATTAGTTCAATATAGGCCAGTGAAAACTTGATGCAACACAAAACGGATTCTTTTTATTATAATATAAAAAAATTTACTCACCAGAACTCACTTAGAACATTGCATATCTTTACCAATGTAAAAGATCGTAAAATATATATATCGATAGAACGAATGAAATATCCAAACTGTATAAAATTATAATTTGAAACTCAATTTTATACTAAAAAAAACTGAATATATTAACATATAGTCATGACACACCGTTTTTTTTTGAAACGGAGAATTTACTTACCCTAAAATGCATGTAGGCCATATATATATTTCGAAGTAGAAATCTGGCCTACATGAATTATGTCAGAAACCTGTCCTTCATAACATATTACGCAATCCCAAATAGCACAGGAAGGAACATAGAGTAAGCAAAGTATAACTTAGATCTCTACTAATGTTAACATATAGTATTGGTTATTGGGAAGTATACAGACGTTTTCAGGAGGTTTTTTTTCTGGTAGTGCGGGGGGGGGTGGGTCAGGGGTTATGTTGGAGGATCTGTCCATGAAGGAAGTTTTCATGGGGGAAGGGAAATTGCCATGAAGGGGGCGCCGGACTTGCCAGCATTATTTATTGGTTATTGGGAAGTATACAGACATTTTCAGGAAGGATTTTTTTTCTGGAGGAGGAGGTTACTCGGGAAAATCTTTCCGTGGAGGTAGTTTCTTTGGCGTAGGGAACACCGGATTTCCAAGCATTATTTAAAAAACGATCAGAAATTAAATTTAAAAAAACAAGTTTTTTTCAACTGAAAATAAGAAGCAACATTAGAACTAAAAACGAACAGAAATTATTACGTATATGAGGGGGTTCTCTCCCAAGTCAATACCTCGCTCTTTACGCTACAGTTTTTTTTAGTACTTTCAAAAGAGCTATCTATTCTAATTAAACGGCCTTTGTGATTCAGGGGTTTGTGAATTAAATTCACAATTAACCCCCTCATATACGTAATAACATGCACGTAATAAAAAAAACAATAAAAAAACAAGCGATACGGCTCAATAGTGTTCTAAACTTTAGAAGTAGAATTTTGGCGTTAATAAGTGTATCAAAAGAATAAGTTAATAACGTTGATTCTAAATTAGTAGATATTGTTAACTTTAGTATTACTCATCAAAGGCTAAGAGCCTGAGAAAATTTACCCGATTTTTTAAAGAGGGAGGAAAAATCCCCTACAAGTGAAAGAATTTTAATGAAAATCACACCGTCAGATTCAGCGTATCAGAAAACCCTATTACATAGGTTTCAAGCTCATATCTGCAAAAGTCTGCAACTTTGTATTTTTTGCTAGAAGAAAAATATACGAATATAGAAGTTAGTTGCGTAAGTTAATTTGTAAATTACGTCATAACCAAATTTAGAAACATCCATTTAGCAAAAGAAAAGTAAAATTGTTATGCAAATTTTGTTTACTTATTCAATGACGGTGAGCCAAAATAAAAGTTGCATTAACTAAAAGACGATCAGAAATTAAATTAAAAAAACAAGTTTTTTAAACTTAATGTAAGGAGCAACATTAAAACTTAAAACGAACAGAAATTATTCCGTATATGAAAGGGGCTGTCCCCTCCCCAACGCCTCGCTCTATACGCTAAAGTTTGACTTTGTGTTACAACTTTATTTTTTAAAACAATAAAAAACTTTAGCGTAAAGAGCGAGGCGTTGAGGAGGGGACAGCCCCTTTCATATACGGAATAATTTCTGTTCGTTTTAAGTTTTAATGTTGCTCCTTACTTTCAGTTTAAAAAACTTGTTTTTTTTTATTTAATCAGGCTCAAGGAGGGATTGTATCTGCGTAGTAAATCAAGCCTTTTACAAAATAGGTTTTAGAATCAGAGCCCGGGATTGGAACCCATAGCTGAAACACTTATTGCTGATATTGCGGCAAAAACTTCAAAATTGTTTAAAAAAAAAAAGAAGAAAAATAGCGAACACATGTGAACTGTAAATACCATTAGCGATTTTTCATTGAGTTATTGATCTCCGTAATTCATTAATAATATTTAAAAACAAAAACAAATATTGTTTGCGATTTCTAGATAAGTAAATTAAATTGACAAGTTCAACTTATAAGTGAGGGGTAATATTACAACTTAAAACAAACAAGAACTAAACTAAACAAGTAAATTTAAACTTAAATTAAAAAGGGAATTTTGACGATATTTGAGATATTATTGGTTTTTTCATGCTGCTTCTAAGGACTTAGGTGTTTACCACCACCCCCTCCCCAAAAAATCCTCCCACGGAAAAACAGAAAATACCCCCCCCCCTCCTCCTCACAAACATATACCCCGCAGAAAATGCTCCCCTGCTGAAAATACTCCCCACGGAAAGTACTCCCGCGGAAAATATCCCCCGCGAAAGATACCCTCGGAAAATACCCACCCCTGTGCGGAAAATACCCCCTCGGAACATACATTTTTTTCATTGTTTGTTTCTACTATTTTTTTTCTTTTGGTTACCTTATGATTACTATATAGTCACCGATTAACCCCCAACCCTCCCACCAACCCTGTGACACTCCATATTCCAAATATAATACTTATTGCAGTCTCATTTTTATATCAGCCCATCTAATGCCTGAACATGATAGCTGTAGGCTACAAATCATATAAAATTTACTAATTCATTTACTTCACACTAACATTATTTGGCATTATTAACCAAATGTTCGTGATAAATAAGTCCAAAAATATTTAAAACTTGACAAGAAAATAATATGAGCCTAATACCCAAATTTTTACTTTAAGCTGCATTGTAAATTTTCTTATGGATACTATTTTTGGGGTTACTTCCGTTTGAATCCTCTATTCCCCGACCTTTTACATGGTCTGCAGCTAAATTTTGCCTCATTAGGAAGGGGAGGGAGTTGTGCATTTTTATGGTTAGATGATCGTATTTAGGGATAGTTCTTAGGAATAAATAAATTATACCACATTTTCTTTAAACAAAATTTTTATCTCAGAATTAGCTTTCATACAGGGTTATTAATTGTTAAAGCATTATAAGTTGTAAAGGTAGGCCTTAGATATTTAAACAAATTTACTTGGCTATCCCGAATTTGAGCAGAATATATTTTCCGTAAAATTTCCATTGCCTAACTAACAGGTTTTCAAGACCGTAAACAAAAATTTAAATGGTAAGAATTCCTGGCAAAAAGATCAATTTCTTCAATATATTATGCGTGCAATTATTAAGTATTAAACATTAATACAGTGTATCTAAAGCCGAAAATCGGAAAAGAAAACCAAACTTAAGCTTTTGATTCGGTTTTCAGAACAATTCTCTTTCTTTAGAAGGCATATATTGACCACACAACAGCAACTGGGAGGTGTGAAAGTGAATAAAGGACTGTTGACCAAATTTGTTAGAAAGAACATTTATTTCTACCCATATTTTACCATACCTGCTTATATTTGATATTAAGTTCAATTTTAAAATCCAGAATCTAACTGAGCGTTCCGTTAAACAACTTCAAGTATAATTCTTGGCTAATTTTGTCGAGAAACTTGACCACGAATGATGCAAATGTAAGAATCTTATAGTATTTGGAATACTGGATTCAAAATTATTTAATCTAAATAAAAGAAAGTGATACGTTTGTGAACATATAAAGAACCGTCTATAATTAAATTGTATTGGTATGGTTATTATGCGAAGTATTACAGGAGACGAACCTTAACAAACAAGAGAGCAGTGGAAAATTATAGTATGTAAAGTAATATTTGCTCGGGATAGTCGCTAGGGGGTTAAACCGTGGTAGAGTGATTTCGGGGATTCGGGGAAAAATAAATTTTTTCGGGGAGACACATAGATTTTCGGGAAAATCCCCGAAAATTCGGGGATAGTGGAAGCCCTGATGCTGATTGATGAGAACCAAGGTGTCAGTTTTCAATCCTTTCAGCATTCTAAATATTGTATTCTTATCAAACAGTTTGTATAACAGCAGCTTTACAGGAACAGGAATTCAGTATATATCTATTGATTCAATTAAGTTATACCAATTATTAGTTTTAATTCATTTTCTTTTTTCAAATCATTACCCATTTCAAAATATTCTGTAGTCTTGTTTTATTGTGCAAAATGTTTTTTATAAAATAATTTTTACAGAGCAATACAAAAACTATTACACTAAGAGTGTCTCTTCTAGATTATTGCTTTAGAATCAGAAATATGAAATGTTTTGACTATCTTTAAGATAAGCCGATTCTAATGGGAGAACAGTCGGTTTTAAAAATATCCATGGGATAAAAAGTGTTTTTCAGAATTTCTCGGGAACGGTAGGATTTATTAATCCGTATTTACTTTAAACAGTATGGTTTTCAGTTTAAATGTTTTGAAACATAATTAAATAAAAATCAATTGCAATTATCCATTAAGTAGATTTTTGCACTCATAAATGTTCTCTGTGAAGCAAAATTAATTTTTGTAAAAAAAAGTTGAGAACGACACAATATTTTTTTCTGAAAATTGGTGATCTAACTTTTTTTAGGTGTGAAAAAATGATCTAGATAGGTCAAGACCTTAGTAAAATTCCCCCCCCCGAACCCTCAATATACTTTTCTTAAAAATCTGCTAACTAAAATCGAACCCCCAAAAACAAGAAAAAATGTCAGAATGAAGTCTGACGAGTTGGACAATGAATGAGTTGACTATTTGGATGAGTGAATGTCAATTACGCCGTTCATATTCTTAAACGCTCCGAACTGGGTTAATTTTGAATTGTATTTGGGCACGTAATTTATCAAATTTGTATGCAGCAATTGTTTGATCAATTAGCCGCCTTGCAAATCAATTTAACCTTGCAAGTTGGCATAACCAGAATGATTTTAGTAAGAAAATCAACTAAAAATGGTGATTTTATTTCTGTATTTTTAGTAGAGTAAGCTTTTTTGTAATTTTTTGTTTTGTGTAGTTCGGCGGCACTAATTCATAAATTCACTACCGCAAAAAATAAAATTAATGTCAATGAAGTTAAAACTAGACAAATTACACGAAAAGATTTTCTGTGGGGAGGGGGGGCACTCGACAATGTTTTTATGTCTAAAATGCACTTCACCGAGCGAAGCTCGGTTTCTGGTACTAATGGGTAATCGAGCTAAGTCTCTGTCCGAAAATCTACACTTTGAATGATCTTTAGATCTTTGTTCTATTGAAAAGTTTTTGGGTTAGCCAGACTGCTATTGATTTCTTTGTTTTAGTATTGTATCATATTTCTCTGAAGACAGATATTATTCATTTAACAAAAATATCTGATTAGGTTATATTTTGGTTAATATCTTATATTTAAAAAAACAAAAAGCAAAAACATCGCAAGAAAAAGAAACGGTCCTTGCCAGTTATTGGAAACACATTCAAGAATTACGCTTAGGTTACATCTCAGAAAACCGCCTTCATAGCTACAAAAACAAGGGATAGATGATACAAAGTATTGGACTTGTATAATTTGTGCTATATATTTGCACATTAGGGGTGGGGGTGGGGGTTAGGATAGGTTAGGTCAGGTTATTTCGGGTTAGGTTAGGTTTCCATAATTTTGTTTTTAATGTATTATTTTATCATCATGTTTGTTATTTTTCATTAGGATTAACCTAACCTCACTTTTTGGATGTGTTTCAAATAACCGACAAGTACCAAAGAAACAAACGTGATTACGGCCAGTAGAAGGAAAACAAATTAAAACTACTACTACTAACAACTCACCGCAGCACCAAGCCGCCCGAGGCCAACACAGCTACGCCCGCCCCTCCTCCACCCCAATCTATTCAAAGCCTCCCTTTTTACACCCGCCCACGAAGTTCCCATTTCCTTTAAATCGTTCTTTATGACGTCCTCCCACCCCAAACGGGGACGATCTGCTTTCCGTTCAGACCTAGATGGTTGGCCGAAAAGAACAATCTTCGGCAATCTGTCATCCGTTATCCGCACAACGTGCCCTAGCCACCTCAACCTTTCTTTCATTATAGCCCTAGAGAGCGGTATTGAACCACATTTTTCGTATAGCCTATTGTTTGAAATACAGTCGGTCAGCCGGGTACCCAGAACAATCCGTAAGCCATTTCCTTGGAAAATATCTAGAAAATATTCATCCGCTTTTCGTAGCATTCTTGCTTGAGAGCCTTATTTGACCACTGTCATCACTGTAGCTTATAATATTGTAATCTTGGTTTGCAGACTTATCTTTCTTTTCTTACAAACTTTTTTTTAACTGTGAAAAAACACCCTGAGCCTTGGCTATTCTATATTCAACATCTTCACTGCTCCCACCATCTTTACTAATAATACTACAAAGGTAAGTGAAGCTGCCCACCTGATCAATCTTTTCATTACCCAAAGTCACCTTTTCATCTTCATTTTTTCCTAGCCTTAGTGACTTAGTCTTCCTAACATTAATTTTCAAACCAATTCCAGCACCCTGAACTCGCAAAACCTCTAAAACTTCATTCATTTTGCTCACACTTTCATCTAGGATGCTTAAATCATCAGCATAATCCAAGTCCAGGAGACTTTTTCCTCCCCATTTGATTCCGTGGTCTCCCATTGCCCTTCCTATGCTCCTTAAAACATCATAATTTGACTCTGTTCAAGGATGTCCTGTGTATTTTCCCTTTTCATATTTTAAGTAACAGTGCACTACTCAGTTCGAGCATGATATAAAATAAATTTATAAATAAAGGACATTAGAAAGAATTAAATTATAATTTATGTACATGTTATATACAAAACATTAAAAATAAATCGTATTTAAGGACAATAGAAAATGAATCGTCAAAATAATACAAAATTATAAATAAAATAAAAAAAATTCATGTAAAAGACTAAAATATAAAGGATATTCAATATAAACTACGTTACAGTTGAAAATTATTTGAAAGTGTAATAATCAGTGGGGGTAAGCTAAATTGTATTATTTTTTTTTTTTTTTTTTGGTAACCTCTCTGCTAGATACTCTAGCAGAGAGGCTAGTGACCTCTCTGCTAGTTCAATCTCTGCTAGATACTAAGTTAGGGAAGAAAGATCAGAAAGGGTTTTATAGGGGGGGGGAAGTGTTCCTCCTCATCAGGTATAATAATCGCAGGAGACTTTAACATATCTACGGCCACTGGCTGAAAAGTCGCACGACTGATGTGGAAGGTGTAGCTCTGCTAGACCTGAGTCTTGCTTATGGCCTAGAAATACATGTTGAATTCGACACTTATATTGGCCCTCATAGATCATCCCGGCTTGATCTCTTCTTAACGGATTATTCGAATTCCTTTAGTGTCGAAAGCTATTCTTTTGCCAGCGACCATGTGGCAGCTATAGGCCGTGGAAATCTCAAGACACCTCCACCTGTAAAGCACGAGTGGATCATCAATCAGTATTAACGCACTGACTGGGATGGTCTGCGAAACTTCTCTGCAAAGCCGTAAAGTAAATTATCAAAAGACCCCCCCCCTCCCATAAAGCAGCGGCACTTTATAAAAAAGCGATTACAGAAGCCATTGAGTAATTCGTCCCATTAAAAACTATAAAAGTCTCATCCTGACATAAGCCCTGTTTCAATGCTGGTTGCAGAAAGGCAGCCAGGGCCAAAAAGAAGGCTCAAAAGAAATGACGTTTGACTGAATCCGACGAGGACCTGGATGCTCTTATTAGCGCTCGAAAAGAGTTTTTTAAAGCCGCACGCCAAGCTAGAGCCAATTACAAACACAATTTTGTAGACAAACTGAAAAGTTCCCCTGCAAAGTGCTGGTGGAGGGTCGTCAAAGAAGCTCTACAATCATCTAAACCAACATCAATTCCCTCGCTTCATGTTGAAGGGATAATGATCCAGTCAGGCCAGGAAAAGGTAGATGCTCTTGCAAAAGACTTTTCAAAGGTCTCCCAATCTGAAGCTGACGGATTCTTCTCCCCCCCCTTTCCACCAAGAACGGATGTGAAAATAACTAGCGTTAACATAACTATTAGTAAGGTGCTCAGAACGCTAATCCAGCTGGATGTCACCAAAGCTTCAGGACCCAACATGATTCCCAATCTCATCCTCAAAATATGTGCCTCTGAACTTGCTGGCCCTCTCACCTCTCTATATAGAAAATGTTTTGCAGTGGGATCATTCCCGAAAGCTTGGAAAATTACTCATGTGGTCCCTGTTCCAAATGCAGAGTCCGACCTTTCTAATGTTGGATCGTATCGTTCAGTAAGTCTGCTGTCCTGCGTAGGTAAATTTTATGAAAGCGTTATTAATAAGACCCTTTACCAATACCTCGAGTCACATCTGTCGTTGGCAAACACGTAATGCGGTTTTCGCAGCAAACAGTCTACCTTATACTGTCTGATTGCGCAGTATTAAGAGTGGGTTGAGCTCCTTTCTCAGGGGCACGATATCAGGGGCACACGATCAAAAGTCTTTGATCGTGTATGGCGCAAGGGATTTTATTGTAAACTTAAAGCCTATGGAGTTGATGGTCGACTATCTTGGGCCGACCCTTTTCTTGGTGTTCGTAAACGACCAAGGGGACAACCTTGTGAAGAAACCTCACCACTATGATGATGACACAACAACAAAAACATCAATTGCAAAGGACAAAGATCCCAGCAAACCCCACAAGAAACTTCAGGTTGACCTGGATAGAATGGAAGCAAGGGCAGATGCATGGCTTCTCAGTTTTAATGCATCGAAAATGAAAGAGCTCCTAATTTCTAAGGCTCGTAATATGAGGGCTCATCCTGATTTCGTCTTCAAAGGAGAGGCTATAACACGTGTTGATATACTACGCCTACTTGGAGTTAACTTCTCTTCTTATCTCTCATGGACTAAGCATCTCAGGAAAATTAGATCCTCTTGCTCCAAGAAGCTAGGAAATATCCTAAGCTGCAAAATTCTCCTCCCTAATGAGTCTATTCTGCCACTATTCATTTCGTGCATCAAACCTGTCACGGAATATGCATGTCTTCTCATCGCTGGTATACCAAAGAGCCACATCGCTCCACTTCAACGGTTTCAAAATCGAGCAGTTCGTGCAGAGACCTCTGGCAACATGTATGCTAAACCCCACAGTTGATTCAGGAACACTTCGACGTGGCAACCATGTTGGTTTTCTACAAGTACATGTAAAACCCTCCATCAGAGGAGCTGCTGAAGCTCGTTCCTGAAAGAGTAAAGCCCTTGCGATCAAATTGCCGAAATACAGCTCGTCAGGTCTACCTTGAGCAGGGCACTCCCCGCCAAAAATATCCGAAAACGAGTTTCGCCCGGCGATCAGTCGCCACATAAAATAGCTTGCCGGCAGAGGTAATCCCAGAAAATCCTTCCCTTGACGCGTTCAAGAGAAGGTATAACAAATACCTCAGTGCTGCAAAATGAGGTAATTACCGGGACTAGCGGCATATCATCACCTGTGATGGAGCCGCGAATCCTGTAATAAAAAAAGAAAAAAGTGATTGCTGCTGATCTTCCGTGCTTATTTTACTTTAGCAAGTTATTTGCTCTGTTTACACTGACCAAAGAGAAAGAGAGAAATTAATTTCCTATAATTCTGTGGCAAAATGTACGCTTCAGTTTCATTGGTTTCAAGTTTGTGGCGAATTTTCCTAAGCCAATAAAATTATTCCGTAAGTGCATGTAAGAAAAAGAATAAAAATAATACTTCTTTTTAAACCTGATTGTTTCAGTTGTGCTCCTGTGTAAACTTCGAAGTCAGTAAAAAGAACGACATGTTGAAGTCCACCTCGTTGGCTCATCCTTATAAAATTTTAAACTAGTAAACGAACAAAATTTTTAAGTCGTAATATTTTTTATAGGTAGCTCCTCTGTTTTTCTGTGCCTTGACATTATTGTAACAAGAACATTATCGCCAAGTATGGTGCTGATAATGTTATTATGCCGTTTTTGAGGAGTTATAAGATGAGATGTCCAAAGATGTTTTTTTTTATTGTTGGGGCTTACCACGACTCATTAAGCCTCATTGCACAATCGAGATATTTATAAATTTTTTTAGCATGTTTTCTTTTTTTTACCACTCTTATTTCAGTTTTTTTTACTCTGCTACTTTTTTTTTACCACTTTGGTACAGTAAGTAAAAAATAAACTACCCTTATTATTATATGTTACCTAAGCTTAGTCTAAGGAGTAAACACTTCATCGAAGGCCTTAAAAAATATGCATTACATTTTTTCTCCCTTTTTTCCTGGACACACCTTAAGATAAAAAAATAAATACGGGTATACCTCCTGGTATTTTTACAAAAACAATAAAGCCATGCAGATTACAAAAAGTTTCCAAAAGGGCAGGAGGCTATTGAATTGCATCCTAAAACTATTCTGAAAACTCTTTATTTTGATCATTTTAATTTTCTATTCTGATTTTTGAAACAAATATTTGAGACGTTTCCAGCTTTAAGATACGTATTTAAGTAATTATTTATAATTTAATGACCTGATGCTCTTTCTCTTTTATGGTCAATAGATTCGTATAAATATGAGAAATTTCTGGTCCAAAATGTGTCCAAAATGAAAGTGGAAATGTACAATATACTTCATTGAAGGTCTATAAAATATGAAAACAGAAAAAAAACTTTTATCCAAAACTTTTTGTTTTTTTTTATTATTTCTGGGCACATGGTAAGACTTCAAACCGTGGCTGCTCACAAGTACTTGTAACATTCAGCAATGTCAATGCTTTGAAATAAACTATACCAGTTTTCCAACTAAAATTGTACCACAACAGATTAATTTATTCCATCTATGCCATCTGTGGAGCAGGTTAAAAACTTACTGTAATAAGATGAAAATTATCGATAAGCTAAAACTTGAACAGATATCCGAGTCAGGAATGAGCAAATAAAACGAAAACCTTTAAGAAATTAATTAAAAAAACAAACTTTTTTAACTGAAAGTAAGGAACAACATTAAAACTTAAAACGAACATACATTATTTCCTATATGAAAGGGGCTGTCCCCTCCTCAACTTCTCGCTCTTTACGCTAAAGTTTTTTAATGTTTTAAAAATAGAAATGTGAGAAAGAGTCTAACTTTAGCGTAAAGAGCGAGGCGTTGAGGAGGGGACAGCCCCTTTCATATACGGAATAATGTCTGTTCGTTTTAAATTTTAATGTTGCTCCTTACTATCAGTTAAAAAAACTCGTTTTTATTATTTAATTTTGGAACGTTATGAATTAATGGAGGTTTTGATTTTGGCTCACCATACATGAATAATTAAAACAAAAATTGCATATTAATTTTACTTTTATTTGGTTAAATGGCTTTCTCGAAAGTTGTTTAATTTTATTTACGAACGTTTTTACTAGTAATAAATATGCGTTACTTACGAATTAACTTTCGTAACGAAGTTCTATATCCATATATTTTAATACGTATATTAGGGGGTTTGCCCTTTAGTCAATATCTCGCTATTTACGCTAAAGTTCTAATTGTATTCCAATTCTTCTAAAAGGGCCCCTTAATCACAAAGGCCGTTAATTAGAATAAATAGCTCTTATGAAAGTACTAAAAAATCTTTGGCTTAAAGAGCGAGGTATTGACAGTAGAGTAGTACCGTATACTTCCATGGAAGCTAAAGCCACTACTCTTTTCTTCCTTATTGGTTTAATATCATGAAGAAGGTTTAACGGTGATTCCGTAGATATGATAGTTTGGATTCTATAGAAGCTCTACACCTTTTCAAAGAGAGTCAGTAGCCCTCACAATGTCGTATGAATTTGCTTGAGGCCCTAGGAATTTCCATGCTATTTGCTTGATGCTCTACGCCTTTTCAAAGAGAGTGAGTATTCTCTCACATGGCCTTCGATTTTGCTGGGACGTACTTCGTTCATCATGATAGTGTATAAGGTTTGAAACCTACGCCTGAGGCAGTGCAGTTTGACGTGCACATTGCAAAAAGCGAGCAAACCTATAAAGTGGTCAAAAACGTTTTCAATCAGATGGGTTTTTGAAGCACATTCAGCGTAGCGTGTTTTTTTTTTTTTTTTTTTTTTTTGGCAACTGAAATTTTTTTCTGATAACAAGTGCCATTCATTGCGATCGCAGCTTTCAAATGTAAAACTTAAGTCCAGTTTTTGATCGAAAAATAAAATATTTCTGTAAAATCTGAGCTAATAAGGGTTTTTGACCGTAAACTCTAGTTTTATGTAAGAAAATTATGGAAAATACACTTCTCTGGTTCAAATGTGAAACTTAAGTCCATTCTTGGATCGAAAAATAAAACTATTTCCGTAAAATTTGAGCTAATAAGGGTTTTCGACCGTAAACTCTAGTTTTTTGTAAGAAAATTATGGAAAATACAATTCTCTGGTTCAAATGTGAAACTTAAGTCCATTTTTGGATCGAAAAATAAAAGTATTTCTGTAAAATCTGAGCTAATTAGGGTTTTTGACCGTTAAACTAGTTTTTTGTAAGAAAATTATAGAAAATACAATTCTCTGGTTCAAATGTGAAACTGAAGTCTCTTGTTGGATCGAAAAATAAAACTATTTCCGTAAAATCTGAGCTAATAAGGATTTTTGACCGTAAACTCTAGTTTTTTGTAAGAAAATTATGGAAAATACGTTTCTCTAGTTCAAATGTGAAATTTAAGTCCATTTATGGATCAAAAAATAAAACTATTTCCGTAAAATTTGAGCTAATAAGGGTTTTTGACCGTAAAATCTATTTTTTTGTAAGAAAATTATGGAAAATACAATTCTCTGGTTCAAATGTGAAACTTAAGTCCAGTTTTGGATCGAAAAATACAACTTTTTCCGTAAAATCTGAGCTAATAAAGATTTTTGACCGAAAACTATAGTTTTTCGTAAGAAAACTACAGAAAATACAATTCTCTCGTTCAAATGTGATGCTTAAGTTCCTTTTTGGATCGAAAAATAAAACTTTTTACGTATAATCTGAGCTAATAAGGGATTTTAAATGTTAAACTCTAGTTTTTTGTAAGAAAATTATAGAAAATGCAATTTTCTGGTTAAAATTTGAAACTGAAGTCTAGTTATGGATAGAAAAATAAAACTATTTCCTTAAAAACTGAGCTAATAAAGGTTTTTGACCTTGAACTATAGTTTTATATAAGAAAATTATTGAAAATATAATTCTCTTCTTCAAATTTGAAAATTAAGTCAATTTATGAAACGAAAAAGAAAACTATGTCTGCAAAATCGGAGCTAATACGGGGGTTTGACCGTACAATCTAGTTTTTTTGTTAGACAATCATTTAAAATACATTTCCCGAGTCCAATTTTTAAACTTAAGTCAATTTATGGATCGAAAAATAAAACTATTTCCGTAAAATCTGAGCTAATTAAAGTTTTTGACCGTAAACTCTAGTTTTTTGTAAGAAAATTATGGAAAATACAATTCTCTGGTTCAAATGTGAAACTTAAGTCCAGTTTTGGATCGAAAAATCAAACTATTTCCGTAAAATCTGAGCTAATAAGGATTTTTGACCGTAAACTCTAGTTTTATGTAAGAAAATTATGGAAAATACAATTCGTTGGCTCATAGGTGAAGCTTAAGTCCAATTATGGATAGAAAAAATATCTATTTCTGTAAAATCCGAGCTAATAAGGGTTTTTGACAGTAAACTCTAATTTTTTTTAAGAAAATTATGGAAAATACAATTCTCTGGTTCAAATTTGAAACTTAAGTCCAGTTTTGGATCGAAATATAAAACTATTTCCGTAAAATCAGAGCTAATAAGGGTTTTTGACCATAAACTCTAGTTTTATGTAAGAAAATTATGGAAAGTACAATTCGTTGGCTCATCGGTGAAACTTAAGTCCATTTTTGGATCGAAAAATAAACTATTTCAGTAAAATCTAAGCTAATAATGGTTTTTGACCTTAAACTCTAGGTTTTTTGTAAGAAAATTGTGGAAAATACAATTCTCTGGTTTAAATGTGAAACTTAAGTCCATTTTTGGATCAAAAAATAAAACTATTTCTGTAAAATCTGAGCTAATAAGGGTTTTTGACCGTAAACTCCAGTTTTTTGTAAGAAAATTATGGAAAATACAATTTTCTGGTTCAAATGTGAAACTTAAGTCCATTTTTGGATCGAAAAATAAAACTATTTCCGTAAAATCTTAGCTAATAAGGGTTTTTGACCGTAAAATCTAGTTTTTTTTAAGGAAATTATGGAATATACAATTCTCTGGTTCAAGTGTGTAACTTAAGTCCATTTATGGATCGAAAAATAAAACTATTTCCGTAAAATCTGAGCTAATAAGGGTTTTTGACCGTAAACTCTAGTTTTTTTGTACGGAAATTAAGGAAAATACAATTCTCTGGCTCAAATGTGAAACTTAAGTCCATTTATGGATCTAAAAATAAAACTATTTCCGTAAAATCTTAGCTAAAAAGGGTTTTTGACCGTAAACTCTAGTTTTTTGTAAGAAAATTATGAAAAATACAATTAGCTGATTCAAGTGTGAAACTTAAGTCCATTTTTGGATCGAAAAATAAAACTATTTCCGTAAAATCTGAGCTAATAAGGGTTTTTGACCGTAAACTCTAGTTTTTTGTAAGAAAATTATGGAAAAAAAAATTCGTTGGCTCATAGGTGAAACTTAAGTCCATTTTTGGATAGAAAAATAAAACTATTTCCGTAAAATCTGAGATAATAAGAGTTTTTTACCATAAACTCTAGTTTTTTGTAAGAAAATTATGGAAAATACAATTCGTTGGCTCATAGGTGGAACTTGAGTCCAGTTTTGGATCGAAAAATAAACTATTTCTGTAAAATCTCAGCTAATAAGGGTTTTTGACCGTAAACTCTATTTTTTTTGTTTTTGTAAGAAAATTATGGAAAATACGATTCGTTGGCTCATAGGTGAAACTTAAGTCAATTTTTGGATCGAAAAATAAAACTATTTCCGTAAAATCCGAGCTAATAAGGGATTTTGACCGTAAACTCTAGTTTTTTGTATGAAAATTATGGAAAATACAATTTTCTGGTTCAAATGTGAAACTTAAGTCCAGCTTTGGATCGAAAAATAAAACTATTTCCGTAAAATCTGAGCTAATAAGGGTTTTTGACCGTGAACTCTAGTTTTATGTAAGAAAATTATGGAAAATACAATTCGTTGGCTCATAGGTGAAGCTTAAGTCCAGTTTTTGATCGAAAAATAAACTATTTCTGTAAAATCTGAGCTAATAAGGGTTTTTGACCGTAAACTCTAGTTTTTTTGTAAGAAAATTATGGAAAATACAATTCGCTGGTTCAAATATGAAACTCAAGTCCAGTTTTGGATCAAAAAATAAACTATTTCTGAAAAATCTGAGCTAATAATGGTTTTTGACCGTAAACTCTAGTTTTTTTGTATGAAAATTATAGAAAATACAATTCTCTGGTTCAAATGTGAAACTTAAATCCATTTTTGGATCGAAAAATAAAACTATTTCCGTAAAATCTGAGCTAATAAGAGTTTTTGACCGTAAACTCTAGTTTTTTTGTATGAAAATTATAGAAAATACAATTCTCTGGTTCAAATGTGAAACTTAAATCCATTTTTGATCAAAAAATAAAAATATTTCCGTAAAATCTGAGCTAATAAGGGTTTTTGACCGTAAACTCTAGTTTTTTGTAAGAAAATTATGAAAAATACAATTCGTTGGCTCAAAGTTGAAACTTAAGTCCAGTTTTGGATCGAAAAATAAACTATATCAGTAAGGTTTGAGCTAATAAGGGTTTTTGACCGTAAACTGTAGTTTTTTGTAAGAACATTATGGAAAATACAATTCTCTGCTTCAAATATTCAAGGTTTAATTTTAAAATATATGTGCAAAATAGACATAAATACAGGGTAAACGCCGGAGACACAAGGTCGAATGACAAAAAATAAATCTTAAGTTCATTTTTGGATCGAAAAATAAAATTTTTTCCGTAAAATCTGAGCTAATAAGAGTTTTTGACCGTACACTAGAGATTTTTGAAAGAAAATTATGGTAAATACAATTCTTTGGATTATAGGGGAAACTTTGGTCCAGTTATGGATCGAAAAGTACACTATTTCTGTAAAATTTGAGATAATAAGGGTTTTGACCGTAAACTCTAGTTTTTTGTAAAAAAAATTATGGAAAATACAATTCTCTGGTTCAAAGGTGAAAATTAAGTCCATTTATGGATCGAAAAATAAAAATATTCCCGTAAAATCTGAGCTAATAAGGGTTTTTGACCGTAAACTCTAGTTTTTTGTAAGAAAATTATGGAAAATACAATTCTCTGGTTCAAATGTGAAACTTAAGTCCATTTTTGGATCGAAAAATAAAACTATTTCCGTAAAATCTGAGCTAATAAGGGTTTTTGATCGTAAACTCTAGTTTTTGTAAGAAAATTATGGAAAATACAATTTTCTGGTTCAAATGTGAAACTTAAGTCCATTTTTGGATATAAAAATAAAACTATTTCCGTAAAATCTGAGCTAATAAGGGCTTTTGACCGTAAACTCTAGTTTTTTGTAAGAAAATTATGGAAAATACAATTCGCTGGCTCATAGGTGAAACTTCAGTCCAGTTTTGGATTTAAAAATAAACTATTTCTGTAAAATCTGAGCTAATAAGGGTTTTTGACCGTAAACTCTAGTTTTTTGTAAGAAAATTATGGAAAATACAATTCTCTTGTTCAAATGTGAAACTTAAGTCCATTTTTGGATCTAAAAATGAAATTATTTTCGTAAAATCTGAGCTAATAAGGGTTTTTGACCGTAAACTCTAGTTTTTTGTAAGAAAATTATGGAAAATACAATTCGTTGGCTCATAGGTGAAACTTAAGTCCACTTTTGGATCAAATATAAACTGTTTCCGTAGAATCTGAACTAATAAAGGTTTTTGGCCGTAAACTCTAGTTTTTTTGTAAGAAAATTATGGAAAATACATTTCGTTGACTCATAAGTGAAATTTAAGTCCAGTGTTGGATCGGAAAATAAACTATTTCCATAGAACCTTAACTAATAAAGGTTTTTGGTTGTAAACTCTAGTTTTTTTTTCCTTAAAATATGAGCCAATAAAGGTTTTTGTCCGTAAACTCTAGTTTTTTCTAAGAAAATTATGGAAAATACAATTCTCTGGTTCAAATGTGAAACTTAAGTCCAGTTATAGATACTCATAATGATGAGGACTGTTGGTTCAAATTCAATATTTTTTTCATAAAAACAAACTATTTTTTTTAAACTTAGAAATTATTCAACTTTATTTTTTTTTTTTTTTTTTGTACTTATCTTAAGATGACAAAATATGCTTACGGCTCTAAAAATTGTACTCAATGATTGCTCAGAGACACGATGTGGCTTTCCCACTGTTATTCTGTGTCCGGTTATCGACACTACCTAGTCAATTGCAAGTATTAAATCAGTATTTTTTACGCAGTGGAACGATAAACACATAAGTCATAACTTTAA
This sequence comes from Artemia sp. Qi Xiang Cuo, assembly GCF_049724085.1. NCBI lineage: Eukaryota > Metazoa > Arthropoda > Branchiopoda > Anostraca > Artemiidae > Artemia > Artemia sp. Qi Xiang Cuo. Next base: position 619,955 of record NC_142796.1, on the reverse strand, counting down.
AAAAAGTGAAAATGAAGCATTTTAATAAAGTATGTTCGCATGACAATGTTATTGTAACATTGAATGCCGACAAGGAGAAGTATTTAAACTATGAAACAAGTACAAGTGGTAGCACTATTGGAAATGTATGCATGCATTGTCATGACAGTAAGGAATTCAATTTCTTTGGAGTACCGAAAAAACTCAACTCTTATGTTGGTAGATATGCGAGATTGAGATCGCCAGAGATGATTGCACTCAAAGAGAATGCCAACATAAAAATAATCGTTGATGATAGAGGACAACTCCTTGCTACTGTTGCAGGTAACACATTACCAACTGATACATCCAATCGTCAGCTTTCGGGTATTAGCATTCAACGGAAGGTCAAAAAAAAGAAAGGCCTAGTCTTCTACTAATATTATAAACCATATCTTGCCTACGTGACGAAACTGTTACCTGTGTAAAAATAATGTGATAATAGACAGTGAAATTGCCAGAAAAATTAAAAGGGCATTGGGAGAAAATATCACTAAGGAATCTAAAGATGAATTGATGAAAAACAAAGCACCAGCAAACGTTACTGCCATTGATCAAACAGTCAATGAACCAAATAATACCAAAGACGAAAAGCATATTGAGTATGTTGATGACACACCAGTAAAAATTGTTTATGACTCAAAATGGAATAATGATTATTCTACTGATTACGAACTAAGAGAAGACAATAGCTACAATATCAAGATAGATAATGGTGAACTATTTTATGGAACAGATTCAAAATTTCCAAAGTTCTATAAAATATAAATGATATTAATATCATTGATATTAATAATGTATCATAATATATTTTTGTATTAATATTCTACATAGCATTATTTCATTAAAAATATATTATGCATTACATTGTTATGTGTTCATTATTTTTAGAGTAAGCTAGCATATCAAACGTTCAGAATGTCTATTCAAATATCAGAGATGTAAGAAAAGGAATTTGCATACATATATTGTCAGACACATGGGATAACATTGACAAAATCTAGGTATCAGAATGAACAAATTCTTTATCAACATCCGTTGTTGGTTATGTCATTATGCCATTATGAAAAAATTGTAAGTAAGTAAGTAAGTAAGTAAGTAACAAATTCTTTCTTGAATTCACCTCTTGGATACACAATACAGAAATTTAATTCAGGAAATTATGAAAAAAAATTGAACAAATTCTTTATTAACATTCGTTATCGATTGTAGTCGCTTCCTAGCCAGACAATACAGCAATTTCACAAAATCTAAGTATAAGAGTGATTAAATTCTATATCAATATCCATTTCTCGGATAATTAGGAAAAAGTTGACAAAATCTAAGTGCTAGAGTGAATAAATTTTTTTTACCAACATCCTTTGTCAGATAAATTGGAGAGAATTGACAAAATATAAGTGTCAGAGTGAATAATTTTTTTTTATCAACACCATTTGTCAGATACATCAAATAAAATTGACAAAATCTACATTTCAGAATGAATAAATGCTTTAACAACATCCTTTATCGGATATGTCGGATAAAAGTGATAAAATCTAAGTATCAGAGTGACTAAATTCTATATCAACATCCTTTTCTCGGATACATCCATAAAATATCGGATAAAATTAACAAAATCTAAATCTTACGTGGGCGCACGTAACCTACTTTAAATTAACTTTAAAAAATGAAATAAAGCTATGTTGACTTTGCATGTCTCTCTCACTATGTATGCGCCGCCGAGGTGTACACTCCATGTCCTTCTCGGTTTTCGCGTCTAAATCTACGTATTTGTATGTGTTTTTACCTCTCTTACTGAATTTGCCTGTGGGTCTGGGCGGGTGTTTGCTTATTACAATGCATGTCTGGCCACTCTAAGTGAACTTAAATTAACTTTTTGAATATCTCTCTCACTATGACTCTGTGTCTGAGCAGGTGTAGTGCCATCTATAACCGGTCTAACATAAATTCAACGTAAGGACGCATGAAATCAAAATGAATAGAACTTGAATTTTATGACTGTTATCTGATGTATCCAATAAAAACTTTGAAAACAAATTTATTCTTTCTGGTACTTAGATTTTGTCACTTTTATCAGATGTATCTGACATTTGATGTTGATAATGCATTTAAGGGATATTGATAAAGCATTTATTCACTCTGATACTTAGATTGTGTCAATTTTATCCCATGTATCTGAGAAAGGGATTTGATATAGGATTTTATAACTCTAATACTTGGATTTTGTCAAGTTTATCCCAAGTGTTCGAAAAAGGGAAGTTGATATAGAGTTTAATCAATCTGATAGTTAGATTTTATCAATTTTATCCGATATAGCCGACAAATGATGTTAATAATGCATTTCAAGGATGTTGATAAAGCATTTATTCACTCTGATACTTAGATTTTGTCAATTTTATCCAATGTATCCGAGAAATAGATGTTGATATGGAATTTAATCACTCTGATACTTAGATTCTGTCAGTTTTATCCGACATATCTGACAAAGGATGTTGATAATGAATTTATTCACTCTGTAACTTAGATTTTGTCAATTTTATCCCATGTATCCAAGAAAGGGATGTTGATAAAGTATTTAATATTCCTGATGCTTAAGTTCTATTAATTTTATCTAACAAGTTTGACAAAAGATATTGTTAAAACATTTATTCACTCTAACATTTATATCTTGTCAATTTGATTCAACCTATATCACAAATGATGATGGAAAAGAATTTATTCACTCTGATATTTAGATTTTGTTAATTATAATTGTTGTAACTGATAAAATTTGTTGATAAAAAATAAATTATTCCCTCTGATACTTAGATTTTATCAATTTTATCCCATGTACCCAAGAAAGGGATGTTGATATAGAATTTAATCAATCTGATACTTCGATTTTGTCAATTTTATCCCATGTACCCGAGAAAGGGGTGTTGATATAGAATTTAATTAGTCTGATACTTAGATTTTGTCAATTTTATCCAATGTATCCGAGAAAAGGATGTTGATATAGAATTTAGTCACTCTGATACTTAGATTTTGTCAATTTTATCCGAAATATCCGATAAAAGATGTTGTTAAAGCATTTATTCATTCTGAAATTTTGATTTTGTCAATTTTATTTGATGTATCTGACAAAGGATGTTGATAAAAAAAAAAATTCACTCTGACACTTAGATTCTGTCAATTTTATCCGATGTATCTGACAAAAGATGTTGATCAAAAAAATTTATTCACTCTAGCACTTAGATTTTGTCAACTTTTTCCTATGTATCCGAGAAATGGATGTTGATATAGAATTTAATCACTCTTATACTTAGATTTTTTGAAATTGCTGTATTGTCTGTCTAGGAAGCGACTTCAATCGATAATGAATGTTAATAAACAATTTGTTCAATTTTTTTTCATAATTTCCTGAATTAAATTTCTGCATTGTGTATCCAAGAGGTGAATTCAAGAAAGAGTTTGTTACTTACTTACTTACTTACAATTTTTTCATAATGACATTATGACATAACCAACAACGGATGTTGATAAAGAATTTATTCATTCTGATACCTAGATTTTATCAATGTTATCCCATGTGTCTGACAATAGATGCATCAAATTCCTTTTCTTACATCTCCGATGTTTTAATAGACATTCTAAACGTTTGATATGCAAGCTTAATCTAAAAATAATGAACACATAACAATGTAATGCATAATATATTTTTATTGAAATAATGCTACGTAGAATATTAATACAAAAATATATTATGATACATTATTAATATCAATGATCAACTTTGGACATTTTGAATCTGTTCCATAAAATAGTTCACCATGTTCTCTCTTGATATTGTAGCTTTTATCTTCTCTTAGTTCGTAATCAGTAGAATAATCCTTATTCCATTTTGAGTCATACACAATTTTTACTGGTGTGTCATCAACATGCTCAATATGCTTTTTGTCTTTGGTATTATTTGGTTCATTGACTATTTGATCAATGGCAGTAACGTTTGCTGGTGTTTTGTTTTTCATCGATTCATCTTTATATTCCATAGTGATATTTTCTGCCAATACCCTTTTTATTTTTCTGGCAATTTCACTGTCTATTATCACATTATTTTTACACAGGTAACAGTTTTGGCAAGTAGACAATATATGGTTTACGATATTAGTAGAAGAGTAGGCCTTTCTTTTTTTGACCTTCCGTTGAATGCTAATACCCGAAAGCTGACGATTGGATGTATCAGTAGGTAAGGTGTTACCTGCGACAGTAGCATGGAGTTGTCCTCTATCATCAACGATTATTTTTATGTTGGCATGCTCTTTGAGTGGAATCATCTCTGGAGATCTCAATCTCGCATATCAACCAACATAAGAGTTGAATTTTTTCGGTACTCCAAAGAAATTTAATTCCTTACTGTCATGACAATGCATGCATACATTTCCAATAGTGATAGCACTTGTACTTGTTTCATAGCTTAAATACTTCTCTTTGTCGGCATTCAATGCTACAATAACACTGTCATGTGAACACACTTTATTAAAATGCTACATATTCACTTTTTTTAAAGATATGACTTATGTATTTATCGTTCCACTGCGTAAAAAATACTGATTTAATACATGAAATAGATAGGTAGTGTAGATAACCGGACATGGAATACCAGTGGGAAAGCCACATCGTGTCTCTGAGCAAACATAGAGTACAATTGTTAGAGCCGTAAGTATATTTTGTCATTTTAAGATACGTAGCCTACAAAAAATGAATAAATAAAAAAATAAATAAAGTTGAATAATTTCGAAATTTAAAAAAAAAAGTTTGTTTTTATGAAAAAAATATTGAATTAGAACCATCAGTCCTCATCATTATGAGTATCCAAAACTGGACTTAAGTTTCACTTTTGAACCAGAGAATTGTATTTTCCAAAATTTTCTTACAAAAAACTAGAGTTTACGGACAAAAACCTTTATTAGGACTTTGGGGGATTTAGTCATTCTAAAAGACATATTTATTATATTTTCGACCATGCTGAACAAACTGACTATCTAAAATTTTGATCGGGTGACTTTGGGAAAAAAATTAGCGTGGGAGGGGGCCTAGTTGCCCTCCATTTTTTTGGTTACTTAAAAAGGGCACTAGAACTTTTAATTTTCGTTCGAATGAGTCCTCTCCCGATATTGTAGGACCAATGGGTCGATACGATCACCCCTGAAAAAAAATAAACACGCATCCGTGATCTTTCTTCTGACAAAAAATTAAAAATTCCGCATTTTTGAAGATAGGAGCTTGAAACCTAAACAGTAGGGTTGTCTGATACGCTGAATCTGATGGTGTGATTTTCATTAAGGTTCTATAGCGTTTAGGGGGGCTTTCCCCCTTTTTTGAAAATCAGCCACCTTTTCTCGTAACTTTTGATGGGTAGGACTAAACATATATATATACATATATATATATATATACATATATATAAACATATATATATATATATATACATATATATATATATATATATATATATATATATATATATATATATATATATATATATATATATATATATATATATATATATATATATATATATATATATATATATATATATATATATATATATATATATATATATATATATATATATATATATATATATATATATATATATATATATATATATATATATATATATATATATATATATATATATATATATATATATATATATATATATATATATATATATGTATATATATATATATATATATATATATATATATATATATATATATATATATATATATATATATATATATATATATATATATACACACAAACACACACACAAAAAAAAAAAAACCCAAAAAAAAAAAAAAAAAAAAAACACAAAAACAAACCCCAACTCAAACAAACCCCAACCCACAAACAAAAAAAAAAAAAAACAAAAAAAAAAACACACACACACACACACATATATATATATATATATATATATATACGGAATAATTATATATATAACACGGAATATATATATATATAAAAAACGGCCCCTATCATATACGGAATAATTTCTGTTCGTTTTGAGTTTTAATGACGCTCCTTACTTTCAGTTTTAAAAAAAACTTTTTTTTTTTATTTAATTTCTGAACGTTTTTGAATTAATGCAGATTTTGAATTTGGCTCACCGTGCATGAATAATTAAAAAGAAATTTGCATAATAATTTTTTACCTTTTTTGGGTGAATGGTTTTCTCAAAATTATTCCATATATGACAATGTAGGGCTAGTTTTTATTATGTATATAAAGGGGGTAGCCCACTCCTCAACACCTCGCTCTTTACGCTAATTTTTTTTAGCGTTTTATTGTTCTAATTAAACAGCCCTTGTGATTCAGGAGTCATTATTAAAGAATTGGGAGAAAATTCAAACGTTGGCATAAAGAGCGAGGTGTTGACGAGGGGGTGACCCCCTTTATATACGTAATAATTTTTGTTAGTTTTAAGTTTTAATGCTGCTCCTCACTTTCAGTTGAAAAACTTATTTTTCTATTTAATTTCTGATCATTTTTTAAATAATTCCAGGAAATTGGCCCTACCTCCACGTAGAAACCCCCTCCTCATGGAAATATCCTCTGTACAGTTCAATCCTGGTGAAAATTTACCCCGGACCATTACTCTTAACCATCACGCGCTTATAATTGAGACATAAAAGAGAAAGCAAGACATATAAAGAGAATTTTGTATAAAAATTATGGCAAATTCCCCCAGTGTATAATTCCCCCTGACAAGCTCACTCCCTGGAAACTTCCCTCTCCATGGAAAATTCTCCCGTGTGTAAATCCCCAGCAGAATATTTGTCCCCCTCCCACCCAAAAATGTATACCTACTTCCCAATAGCAAATACTATGCGTAAACAATAGGCAACTATAATAATTTAGACTTTTCCCCTGGGGCTGTGGGGGTCATCTTATTCTCAAAAGCATAGCTAATGGGTCTTTCAACTATGATGAAACAAAATGGCCATCTAAAAATTTTGATCAGACGATTTTGGGAAAAAAGGGGCGGGGGAGGGGCTTAGCCGCCCTCCAATTTTTTGGTCACTTAAAAAGAGCACTAGAACTTTTAACTTCCTGTTCTACTGACCCATCTTCCAATATTCTAAGACCACCGGGTTTATACAACCACCCCTGGGAGATAAAAAAAAAACGAAGAAAAAACAAATAAACACGCATCCGTGATCTTTCTTCTGGCAAAAAATACAAAATTCCACACTTTTGCAGATAGGAGCTTGAAATCTATCCAGTTGGGCTCCCTGATACGCTGAGTCTGATGTTGTGATTTGCTTTGAGATCGCTTGACTTTTAGGGGTTGTTTTCCCTTTTTTCGAAAATTAGGAAAATTTTCTCAGGCTCGTAACCTTTTATGGATAAGACTAATCTTAATGAAATTATATATTTGAAATCAGCATATAAAGCCGATTATTTTGATATATCTATTGTTGTCAAAATTCCGTTTTTTAGAGTTTCGGTTACTATACCCAAGAATAATCAGGTACACTTGATGATGCTACACTACCCCGTATATGGGAAAAACACCTCTAACTTCTTATTACAAATAATGAATTATAGCCGGGTTAAAACAGATCTCTGTAATAAAGGGCGTAAACAATATAGAAAGTTGTTGAAGAATGTGTTTTTGAAAAAGTAGTTTTTGTTAGTACCCCACCTACATAGCTTGAATCACATAAATGCACTCCGGGTGGTATGAAGTATTTGGATTATGAATTCGTCTGCACAAGTAATTTCACAGAAGGGAGGTGGTTTTACACGGCGTTGAACATACAATATTACTATTGGTTGAACAGGCACGTAAGCATACAGTTTTTTTAAGAAGGGGTTGAATTAAGGGGGGTGGTGATAAAAAATTACATGAAGATATGAATTTTATCAAGAATACTGGAAAAAAACAGGATGTTTATGGGCTTGTCCCTCTAGAGCAAACAAGTGGCCTACGCTGATTTTTTTTTTTTTGGAGGGGGGAGGGGGTAATTAAAAGTAAATGTTGCGTTAAATTCAGATACGAAAAACCCAGATATTCAGGAAAATTTAGGATTTTGTGAGGCTTGGGTTCCAAAGCCCCCACACTGCGTATGTAACTGCCCAGAGTGTCAATTTTTTTTACGATTTGTTCATATTTATCTTGATTTTTTTTTTCTTTCGTCTATTTGAATCTCCCTCAAGCCAAACATCGAATGGCTCTCATTTTATTTGTTTGTCCAGAAATTTAGAACTTTCTGTTTTTTCCAAGATGTGTTATATCCTCTTTTTTTAATGAAAGGGAAAATTTAACTGAAAAATTTAGATTATATATATATATATATATATATATATATTTTTTTTTTTTTTTTTTTTGATACCAAAGAACATAAAATAATTCTTTTTCTGTAAAATCAACGTGTCATTTACAAAAAAAAGTAGCAACACTGTGGAAGACTGGAATAGTAACAGGTTGCAGCTTGTGTTTCAATATATCTTTGAATCTGTGAAAAAGTTCGTGGTAACGAACTGTAAGTAAAAAGCGACCCTACTCAATAGTAACCGAAACTCTGAAAAGCGGAATTTTGATACTAATATATATATATATATCAAAAGGATCGGCTTATTATGCTGATTTCAAATATATAAGTTTCACCAAGTTTAGTCTTACCCATTAACGGCTACGAGCCTGATAATATTTGTCTTATTTTCAGAAAAAAAGGGAACACCCCTAAAAGTCATAGAATCTTAATGAAAATCACACCATCAGATTTAGCATATCAGAAAACCTTACTGTAGTGCAAAGTATAATCACCTACGGAACAAGTACTGACAAAACTCTCCAAAAGTGACCCCGCGTACCTCAGCGCCTCTAGACGCAAAATGTTGTACTACTTAATTGCTCCGAGCCAAAGTACTTTGCTCCGGCCAATAATTATGCTAGAGCGTGATTCAGGCGACGAGTGACCGGGATGAATTGTGTAACTACGGTTTTTAGTTGCCAAGTTCGCATAGGTATACAAAGGGTCACTTTTCTTATGTGGAGAGGATAGGTTTTGTCAGTACTTGTTCCGTAGGTGATTATACTTTGGTGTAGTGGTTTCAAGCGGTCTGCTACCGTTTCGGCGAACCGTCACAAGCACGAAACGTCATAACATCGAAGCGTCAGAACCTCAAACCGTCATAACATCTAAAAAAATGTACAAGTTTATATAATAGTAATAAGTATATAATAATTTTGAAACAAATTTCGGCTATATATTTGTACATCAGGGGGTGCAGGTCAGGGGCAGATCCATAATTTTTTAGGGGGGGGGGTGCAAAATAGGTTGATCCGATAAACTTGCGTCTGGAGCAAGTTTAATTAACGCAAACTTGTGTTAATTAAGTAAATTATACTACCCTAAACTACGTTAGGGGGAGCGCCCCCCTCACCCCCTGGATCCGCCACTGGAGGGGGTAAAGCATAGTATATATTATATACGTAACCTAGCCTAACCAAGGTACCTTTTCTCCCCCTAAACCCAAAAAAACTAAAGTTTTAACATTTTCGATGTTATGACGGTTCGAGGTTCTGACGAATTTTTTTGTCGATGTTATGACGGATTTTGTATTGCTTCTGACGTTCGTGCTCCTGACGGTTCGATGTTATGATGCCTTCCCGTTTCAAGGTCCTATTTGCAAAAATGTGGAATTTTGTATTTTCTGCCAGAAGAAAGTTCACGGATGTTTTTTTTTCTTTTTCCAGGGGTGATCGTATCGAGCAAGTGATCCTAGAATATAGTGAGAGGGCTCACTATATTCTCAGCCTTCAATGGTTGCTTGTCACATGGGAAAATTTGCTAATGAGTCTTTTTTCTTTGCGATGGTGAAGTTGTCAGATTAATTTTAAGGTACCCCATCGCCTTAACGGATATAATTTTGTTTAGAGATTCATTTCTGAACGCTTCAGCTATCTAACATAACAGCTTTCATTCATTGGGCCTTGACAAGAAACATAGATATTTGGTCAAGCTACTACTTTTGTTATTTTACGACGATAACTATATCACAGTATTCACCCTTTGAAAGATTCTTTGTCAATAAGTTGTTTAGGTCCTAGATATTAATCGGGTACTTCATCTGCATTTCGGCTCTTTTCAGCTTTGGAGGAGAAATAGTGCCCTTTGTTACCCTCTTGCGGGTATTCATGCTTTATATATTTATTTCTGTTCGTGTTTAGATTCAACAGTGCCTTAATACATGGCCTTTTGGATATGAACCATGGGCCCTAACAAAACATATTATCCCATTAGCATACAGGCAGGGCTAACAATAACAAAACATATTATCCCATTAGCATACAGGCAGGGCTAACAATAACAAAACATATTATCCCATTAGCATACAGGCAGGGCTAACAATAACAAAACATATTATCCCATTAGCATACAGGCAGGGCTAACAATAACAAAACATATTATCCCATTAGCATACAGGCAGGGCTAACAATGGGAGAGAGGAGGCAATGGGCATTTGCCCATTTGCCCTAGACTTTGATAAATACCTTATTTTTACTATTTTTTGTGGGTAAATCCAAAAATGTGCCCCCTCAAGATTTTGAAAATAATTTTTTTTATCTTCATTAAAGAAATCTCTGCCCCGAAATTCTCGTGTTTTTACACCATTGCAAGGTTGTTTTTGACTTCATATTTTGAGCAAAGCTATGTTCAAGCGGTAGGTCGAAATCAGGTCTATGTTGTGCCTTACCCGGTTACTTCCACTATTCCTCATTTTTTGGGGGTCCTCTAATTTCTCCAAACGAAAATTGAGTTCTTTAAATCTCCCCGAAAATTAGTGTCATAAGTACACAAACACTACCACAAAATAAAAATCGTTAATTTTCGGGGAGATATCCGAGAACCCAATTTTCTTTTGGAAAAGCTCGGTGAAAGTGTAGGCTAAGGCTGTATCCAGGGAAGCGTTATGGGGTTTGACACAGGGACGTACGCAGGGGGGGGGGGGGCTCCGGGCCTGGTCCCCCCCGAAATCTCACGATTTTTTTCATTTTCCCATAATTTTCTGATTTTTCTCACAGAATAATGGGTTTGAAGGATTTGGGCCCCCGCCGAAACAGATTCCTGCGTACGTGCCTGGTTTGACCCCCCCCCCCGAGATTTTGGGGGTAATAAAAATGAATATAAACAAGTTTTTGATGCATTTTCTATTTTTTTTTGTAAATCTCCCCCCCCCCCCAAAAAAAAAATCTTTTTGTAACCCCTCCCCCTGATAAAATCTCGTATACGGCTCTAGTATAGGCATTGACCAGAGGCCTTTAAAGACTGCTCTTTCGTGATATGTTTCCTATCGCAGGATCAACCAGCAATCTTCGGTTAAGGGGTACCCCTCAGAATTTTGGAGATACTTTGTTTGGGTATTATCATTAAAATTGACTGTTGCTGACATTTTAATTAAAAATAACAAATTCTACCCCATAAATTTTGAAAAACATGTTTTTGCGACCCCTCTTCCTGAAGTTCCATCAATAGACGCCACTGGGAATGACAGTTGGTACCACATACACTTACGAGCTTCTTAACTGCATTAAAACTTAATCTAAAATTGAAAGAAAAGTTAACGTAGCTATTTAGCAAATTAAACTTATGTTTCAAGAAACATGAGTTTGCAAAATTGATATTGCAATCCAGCGACTATAAGAAAGGCGTTTAAACATATTTTCGCATATGCTGAAATAATTATAAATATGGCCATTCTGCAAAATTGATTTTGCTGAACCAGCAACCTAATGCATTAGCTTAGGCTATTTTTTAAACGTTCAACTGCTGTTAATTGCCTTATGAGCAGTTAATTATTTCACTAATTGAAGTACTGCTCAAGGCGCTACAGAACGCGCCTCTTCTCATTCATACCGTTTTTATACAAACAAATTTAGTTGCTTCTCAGCATTTGAAGAGAAAGGATATTGCATGAAATAGAAATACTTATGTTGAGAATGTGTATGATCTACCTGTGTTATCTGTTAACTTTAACCTGTGCTTTTAATTTGGAACCCAGGCTAACAATTGTTAAACAAGGTAGTGCTGATTCTTATTTCGGATATTCTGTTGCTGAGCATCAGGAAGTGGATGAATTGGGACAAGTGACTGATGGATGGTAAGGTCTTTTTCTAGTAACCTGTATTTAGTACAGAGCCAACTAAAGTTGGATCAAGAGTTATAAACATGGAACTATTTGATGGAAACCCTATAAAATACAGTAAACCTTTATATTAACAGAATATTCAGATAGCCAGGAAACAAAAGTATCTGTGGAATCAGGATTTCATCCTGAATCCAAATATGGCATTCATTTCCGTCGCAAATCCTGTCTAACCTTACCTAATTACCAGGGACGTCGTTTGGGGGTGGTAATGGGGGGACAGTTGCCCCCCCCAATAATGTGGAGAAAAAATATTATACATCCCATACCCTTTGATCATCCAGATATGGACCCCTCTTGCCCTCCCCCTCCCAATAAAAATGCTGGAGCAACGCCCCTGCTAATTACACAGCCCTTATTGTATATTCCCATGCATTTATTGATTCTATATTTTGTCATTGTCAATTCAATTTACGGGTAAACCGGTTTTATTAACATTGAACGCTAACACAGAGCCTGCTTACTTTGATTGCTTTAAAGTAGAATCCTAGTCTTCAGACTTTACCAAGTTTAATTATAAAGACACCTGTTGTAAGGCTGGGTGATCTTGGAGCAAGATACATTTTTGTGCTAGTCAAGAGCGCCAACTCCGGGCAAGGATAATTTCTACATTTTGAAATATAGTAATGGTTTATTAGGAGGTATGGGGGTAAAGTTTAAACTTACATCTCATTTGCATCAGAAATAAATTTTACCCCCCCTTAACGTGCAAATATATACCCAGAATTGGTATATAAAGGGGTAGGGGTAAAATTCATTTGCGGCAATGAACTATGAAAAATTAATCCAAATTTGGGTTTGCACATTGGGGGGTGGGGGTAAAGTTTAACGGGTCTGCATGCAAATTGTGTTAGGTACAAATATTCTGCATATTATGAAGTTAGAATTGTTTTCTGATCTCACACTGTCCAGATATTTTACCCTCCCCCCCCTTAATGTGCAAATATAAAGCCCAAATTGTATATTTCCCGTCTATTCTGTAACTTGTCTTTGGTTTGTCTAACACTAAGCTGAAAGAAACCGGTTACACAGTCCGTCGATAGATGAAGAACTTGATCGGTGTCGGCGCTATAACAGATTAAATAAAAAAAACAAGTTTTTTAAACTGAAAGTAAGGAGCGACATTAAAACTTAAAACTAACAGAAATTATTCCGTATTTGGAAGGGGCTGTCCCCTTCTCAACGCCTCGCTCTTTACGCTAAAGTTTTTTATTGTTTTAAAAAATATAGTTTTGAGACAGAGTCAAACTTTAGCGTAAAGAGCGAGGCGGTGAGGAGGGGAAAGCTCCCTCCATATACGGAATAATTTCTGTTCGTTTTAAGTTTTAATGTCGCTCATTACTTTCAGTTTAAAAAACTTGTTTTTTTTATTTAATTTTTGAACGTTTTTGAATAAATGCAGGTTTTGATCTTGGCTCACCGTACATGAATAATTAAAACAAAATTTGCATATTAATTTAATTTTATTTGGTTAAATGGCTTTCTCGAAACTTGTTTAATTTTATTTACGAACGTTTTTATTAGTAATAAATATACGTACCTTACGAAATAACTTACGTAACGAACTTCTATATTCATATTTTTTTAATACGTATATTAGGGGGTTCATCCCCTCATCAGTACCTTGCTCTTTAAGCTAAAGTTCGAATTTTGTTCCAATTCTTTAAAAATGACCGATTAATCGAAAAGGCCGTTAATAAGAATAAATATCTCTTATGACAGTACTAAAAAATCTTTGGCTTAAAGAACGAGGTATTGACTTGGGGGAGAACCCCCTCATATACGTAATAATTTCTGTTCATTTTAAGTTCTAATGGTGCTTCTTACTTTCAGTTGAAAAAACTTGTTTTTAAAATTTAATTTCTGATCGTATTTTAAATAATGCTTGGAAATCCGGTGCCCCCTTCATAGAAATGGCCCTGCCCCCAAAGAAACATCCGCCCCGTAAAGATTCTCGAGATTCACCCCCACGTTCAGCCCCCCCCCCGATCCCACCAAAGATGTGAAGGAAAATTTGTTTAGAAGTCCCAATAAACAATAAAAAATGTATTCAAGGGCCAAATTTCATAACTTGCAGCCCATCCCCTGGGAACTGTGGGGGACTAAGTCATCCTAAAAGACATATTTATTAGATTTTGACCATGCTGAACAAAATGGCTATCTCAAAATTTTGATCGGGTGACTTTGGGAAAAAAATGAGCGTGGGAGGGGGCCTAGTTGCCCTCCATTTTTTTGGTCACTTAAAAAGGGCACTAGAACTTTTAATTTCCGTTCCAATGAGCCCTCCCACAATAGTTCTAGGACCACTGGGTCAATACGATCACCCCTGGAAAAAAACAAAAAAACAAACAAACAAATAAACACGCACCCGTGATAGGATCTTTCTTCTGGCAAAAAATGCAAAAGTCCACATTTTTGTAGATAGGAGCTTGAAACCTCTACAGTAGGGTTCTCTGATACACTGAATATGATGGTGTGATTTTCATTAAGTTTCTATGACTTCTAGGGGGTCTTTCCCCCTTTTCTCGAAAATCAGCCAAATTTTCTCAGGCGCGTAACTTTTGATGGGTAAAATTAAATTTGGTGAAACCAAAATATTTGAAATTTGAAGTCAGCATAAAAATCTGATTCTTCTGATGTATCTATTCGGGTCTTTAGAGTTTCGGTTACCATTGAGCCGGGTCGCTCCTTACTTACAGTTCGTTACCACGAACTGTTTGATAAGTACCATAGTATTTTGGGATTTCATTAAAGACATTGACCTATATTTTTGGGAACCCGTACCTTGCAAGCTAGCTCCCCTAATAATTTTCTAAAATGAAGCAGTGTGTAATTTAGCTTATTTCCTATCATTTTAATAGAAGGAAGGCGATCGGTTATTTCTCGCTCAGCTTTTCCATTCGCTATATACGTCAGGAAAACGATTGGGAGGAATGGTTATTGAATTAGATTGTGTTATGTTTAAAATTAATGTCTCCAGAAAATATTACTTGGAAATAATGAATTTAATTAATTCATTAAAATTAATTGAAATTGAAATTAATGAATTGCGAGTTTTTGACTATTTTATTCATAGTTTAAATAACTATGGGCAAGGTAATCCGTTACTCTTTTGGGCCCCATTAAGGGCTCTATGTGAAATTAGCCTCTGAAGTGGTTATTGTATTTGGGAAGAGCATAAGAAAATGCATCGAATGAAGTGTTCACTTTCTTCCTATAGATAAATAATGGAAAAAAAAATTACCAATAAGTACTTAGAGATTCAGAAAATTTTTGCATTCTGAGATGCTAAGGCCCTTCCTCCCGGCGTATCTCGATTTTCATTATACATTAAATTATAAATAAGCTTTAAAGCCAGGAATGCACGGCGATATTAAAATTTTAGACGATGGGGCTCTCTGCTTTTCTGGAAAGGATCTATTTTAATAGTCAAATTTTGACTTCATTTTATCCTGGAATAAAAGGTCTTAAGAAAATCTTTTCGGGGCATTATTTTGATCCTGAGTCGTTTTTCAGAATCTGTGCTAGTTTGATAATGGAGGATGGGCTACTTTAGGTAAAATTCAGGTTGGGGGAAGAGAAGCCGCCCCGACGGGGGTGGGGGAAGAGGATGCTGCTCCTCCTTCCAGGAAGGTCATGGCAAAAATTCCTGAAAAATAGTGAAATGTATGCTTACCTTGATGATTTTTCGGGGTTCTGCTGTATCTTTACTTGGGGGAGCTATAAGAATCCACTTGAAGTTTGACTAGAGCAGTATAGAGGAAATGAATCGAAATTCAGCTCTGGCTGTGTATCCAAATGTGGTTATGTGAAACTGTCGGAATTTACCTAAGTAAATCTCTGAGGTGTAGCTAAGGAATCAACCAGGATTTGTTTGAGGGAATGTACCAACAATTGGACAAGGAAATCTACAGAATTTTTGCCAGGGAATCTTTCGAAACTTCTCACCAGGAATTTAATTGTAGTTGGAAAATAGAGTATTCTAGAATTTTCCTCGAAACTCCCAGAATAGGGCTCAAGAAATATTCCAGAAAGTTCAAGCTTACCAGGAATGTGAGGACTTGGAACCTACCGGGATGGTTTGGACGCGCATTGTAGTTGAATGATTTGTGAGGACAAACACCACAGTTTACTGAGATTCTGGTGTATCTCCTGAATTAACTTTTAAGACCGATTTCGGTTTTGTTCAGGGGTTTGTACATCTCTTGACCAGAATAGCCCTCTCATGGTTGCAGTCCAAGAAGAAAGTTGGACGTGGTTCTAGTGGCTTATCTGATGGACGCAACCAAATTAGTTGCTAGACAAAAATGCAGAAGCCGTCATTTGTGTATATATACAGACTTCGGTAAATCGGACAAAAATGGCTGCGAGATTGGCCAATGAGGGAGGAAAGCAGTGAGGCTCTTGCTTTCTCCTGGAATGATCATACATTTACTTTTGTAATTATTATGGTTTCTTGTATTTCCCATATAATTTGTCTATTTTAATTTTTTTCAAGATTGTGCCCCCCCCCCAGAAAAAAATTAAATCCTATCTTAACGTTTAAAAATTTTGTTTAATGGCATTAAAAGTTATGGGGGTAGCATTTTGGAGAGGGGCATACCTTAAAGCAAATAACAAAGATAAGTGGAACCATTCGACAAATATAAGAAATGTTAATAATATCAATATTTAACTGGGGCGGAGGGTAAGTTAGAGTACGGACTTGAACCCGCGTCCTTTTCGCGTGCCTGTGTTCAATTCTTTGACTTTAATATTTAAAAGTACCAAAAACAAAGTTAATCAATTTGGTGGTCTCACTTATAACACCAAAAACACTGAACATA
This sequence comes from Artemia sp. Qi Xiang Cuo, assembly GCF_049724085.1. Lineage (NCBI taxonomy): Eukaryota > Metazoa > Arthropoda > Branchiopoda > Anostraca > Artemiidae > Artemia > Artemia sp. Qi Xiang Cuo. Next base: position 602,910 of record NC_142796.1, on the reverse strand, counting down.
ACCAATTTACTCTATGATAAATTGGTCTTAGCTTTCCACAAAACTGAATAACTTTTCAATTCCTCGGTGAATCTACGTCAGTATAGAATACATCTTTCCTCAGAGACTTGTTAAATCACTAAGACAATATTTTCCAAGGATTATTAGTCACCTCTAAGAAAAGGAATCGATGTTTCATTCAAAGGCAACTTCATTCTGGAAATAAATGTTAGTCCATAGAATCCCTTTTTGGTTTTGTTTACAATGTCCAGTGACTGTGAATGGTGCTTTGAGGAAGAAGGTATTTTAATGGATATGTTAATTTAACTTAACTATAAATCTAGTATGAAAATTAAATAAAAAGAAACAAGTTTGTTTTTAACTAAAAGTAAGGAGCGACATTGAAACTTAAAACGAACAGAAATTGTTCCGTATATGAAAGGAGCTTAAGTTTTAATGTCGCTCCTTACTTTCAGTTAAAAAAAACTTGTTTTTTTATTAACTTCTGAACGTTTTTGAATTAATGCAGCTTTTATTTTAGCTCACCATAAATAATTAATTAAAACAAAATTTGCATATTAAGTTTACTTTTTTTCGATAAATGGCTTTCTCGAAATTTTGTTCTGACGTAATTGACGTATCGAACTTCTGTATTCGTATGTTTTTATCTTGTATATTAGGGAGTTCGCCCCCTAGTCAATACCTCGCCCTTTACGCTAAAGTTCGAATTTTGTTCAAATCTCAAACCCCTGAATCACAAAGGCCGGTTAATTAGAATAGATAGCTCTTTTGAAAGTACTAAACAAAACTTTAGCGTAAAAACCAAGATATTGACATGGGGGCGAGCCCCCTCATATACTTAATAATTTCTGTTCGTTTTAAGTTTTAATGTTGCTCCTCACTTTCAGTTGAAAACCAACTAGTTTTTTATTTAATTTCTGATCGTTTTTCAAATAATGCTGGGAGCGTGAGAGGGGGCCAAGTTGCCCTCCAGTTTTATTGGGCACTTAAAAAGGGCACTAGAACCTTTGATTTCCATTCGAATGACATTCTAGGACTGCTGGATCGATACGATCACCCCTGGAAAAAAAAATCAAACACGCATCCGTGATCTTTCTTCTGGCAAAAAATACAAATTCCACATTTTTGCAGATTGGAGCTTGAAACTTCTACAGTAGGGTTCTCTGATACGCTGAATCTGATGGTGTGAGTTCATTAAATTGCTATAACTTTTAGGGGTTGTTTCCCCCTTTTTTTGAGAATAAGGCAAATTTTCTCAGGTGCGTAACTTTTGACGGGCAAGATTAAACTTGATGAAACTTATATATTAGAAATCAGCATAAGAATCTGATTCTTTTGATGTATCTATTGGTATCAAAATTTCGTTTTTTTGAGTTTCAGTAACTAATGGTCGCTCCTTACTTACAGTTCGTTACCACGAACTGTTTGATAAAATTTTAATTATCAGGCATTTGAACAGTACTGGAAAGTATAAAACCGACAATTCAGGCGTGTGTGCATGAATATATTTCTGAGAGACGGGGGGGGGGTCAAATCGGGCAAAAAAAATTAACCTGGAAATTATATGAAAACATGTACAATTTTGGGGGGAATTGGCACATGTTTAAGCCCCCTTCCCCACGCCCTAAATTGTTGCTACCGTAATTATGGTTTTATTCTATGTGTAGCCTATTACCGTTTTTTGTTCAAACAGTTCCTGGTAACGAAGTGTAAGTAAGGCGTGATGCGGCTCAATAGTAACCGAAACTCTAAGACACAGAGTCTTGGTAACAGCGGGTACATCAAAAGAATCATATTTTGATGATTATTGAAAATATGTTAAATTCATCAAGTTTAATGTTACCTTTCAAAAGTTACAAGACCGAGAAGATTCAACATATCAGACAACATTAATATAGAGGTTTCTAGCTCCTATATAAAAAATGTGGAATTTTGCATTTTCCGCAAGAAGCAAGAACACATTGGTTTGTTCGTTTTTCCCAGGGATAATCGTATCAAGCCACTTATCCTAGAAAATCAGTAGAGGGCTTATTTGATCGGATATTAAAAGTTTTAGTGCCCTTTTTAAGTGACCAAAAATGCTGGAGGGCAGCAATTCCCCCCCCCCCCCCATGCCCATTTTCTCCTAAAGTTGGGGGGGTTTGTGCCGGGGGGGAGGTTCATAAGATGACCTTTCCATGGAGTAATATTTCGCGAGGGAAGGTATTTTCTGTGGAGGGGGAGGTGGAAGTAATGTTCGACGATTAAGAATCGTCGAAAGAAGTTGTACACATCGTTTGTCCTTCCAGCATACACAGTGGATTCCACCTGAACTCACAGCGTAGTACGAATCACCTCGTCTCAGTTCTTTTTCGGCTTTGAGTTTGGGTAGTAGACCTCAACGGTTTGCACGAACTGCACCACAGCAGCAGAGCTTGTTGTTCTTCATTTTTCCCATGAGGATTGCAGAACTAAAGAAATTGTCACAATAAATGTGATAATTTTTGCCTTCCAATCCCGTGGTAAGATCGATGACTACTCGTTCTTCAAGTCCAAACTCTCTAGTGTCAGCTAACTTCCTGTTGTAGACCTGAAAATCACAAACGAAACCGTGCTTGTCTGCTCTGACCCAGATCTTGTATCCTCGTTTTATGGACTTCATAGGCATATACTGCTTGAAAGCAATACGTCCTTTGAATTTGACTATGCTTTCGTTAACGGCCTGGTCTTTGGTTGGCTTGTAATTCCTTCAAAAGCTTTAGCGTAGTTTGTCAATCAGAGGTCTGATCTTGTAGAGTTTGTTTTAGTTACCACTTCCTTTCCGTGGTAAGATCAAACTGTCATTGAGATGAGCGTGAGCAAGAATCCAGTTGAAACGGCTTATACTCATCAGCCCAGAGATGTAATTATCTCTGAGTTCATCGTGACTTGACCAGAAATCTGGATAAGATGGTACTGTCTTGACACCCATAAGCATATTTATTGCTGAAAAAAAACTTTCATTCCATCTCGAGTAATTGGGGTGAACGAAACACCTTTTTGAGTAGCATATTAGTTTGTTTAAAATATGATGTTGTCAATCAGATTAAGAATTTAAAATTAAAGAATAAAAAAGAGCAAATTTATTTTTAGATTCTAGATGCTAGACTTAGTTTTGCGGAAATTGCTTAAGTTTCATTTTTTTGTCGAGCTGCTGAAGTCGTCTCTAGCACAAACCACACCAAAAAAAAAACAAAAAACTTTAGCATATGTTGCAAGTAGGTCATTGGGGATGACCAGCCTCTCATGTACAATATCTCCTTATCGTGCTTCATATCTGAAACTATGATGTTACTAACTTGTACTCTACTACACAAAGAACAACTGACAGGAAAACAAAATTAAAGATGCTACTATTTCCAAGTATTTTAAACTTTCTTACTTTTTATTAAGAAACAGCACGTGGTCCAATCTAAATGCTAGGTGTCACCTCACTAGGTGTCAATTAGGCTGCCTATAAAATTGTGCCCGTCGGGTAGCGTTGCTAGGCATATGCTAGACCAGTGGTTTCATCGTTGAACATAACAAAATGGTAATGTTCAGTTTGTAAAGTTCCATTATGCATGAATTACACAAAGAACTGCTTTAGTTCTTTTCACCAGAAGTGAGGTTTTTTCTGCACATGTTTCAAAGTGGTCTCTACCAGACACCACCTTATATTTCATTTCATAGTTGGAATAATTTTTTTTTAGTTCAATATTTGTCGGTTTCTAAACCCAAGGACATAGGAAAAGTAAAAAAAGCGAAATTTTCTGACGATCTTAATTCGTGCCGGAAAGGGTTAAGGAAGCGGGTAAGACTCCTTATATTCGTAATAATTTCTGCTCGTTTTCAGTATTAATGTTGCTCCTTACTTTCAGTTGAATTTTTTTTTTTGCATTTAATCTCAGTAAAAACTTGTTTTGTCAAAGACATTCGTTGTCTGCTTATTGCCGGCTTAATTCTAGCTGTTCATTTTGATGACTCACTTAGAAGTATTAAAGAGCGTTGCCAAGGGGACGGATGTCACTGCTTCCTTGAAGCTCCAAAATTCCTACAAATTATAAAATCACTCCTTGGCTCAATCAAATAAAACAAGCTTCTTTTGTAACTGAAAGTAAGGAGCAACATTAAAATGAACAGAAATTATTCCGTATACGATGGGGGCTGCCTCTCTCTCTCTGAAGTCTTAAAGTTATATTAAAATACTTCCCTTTCAAATTCAATGGGCCTTTTGTTTGAGTAGTCTTCCATAAATAATTGTGGCAAAAGCCAAATTTTAGTGAAAAGTGAGGGTTGAGGAAGCAGCAGCCCCCCTTGTACACGGAATAATTTTTGTTCGGTTTAAGTTTTAATGCTGCTCCTTACTTTCAGTTGAAAAAACTTGTTTTTTACTTTGATTTCTTGCCGTCTGCTAGGAAATTGCCGCTCGTTTAAAATTTCCACTGTAAAATCCCCCCGCAAAACTTTCCTTACCGTCCTCTCCTAAGGACTATGGGGGTCATGTCCTCCTCAAAAGCAAAGCAAATCAGGGGTTTTTCTCAGGCTCGTATATTTTGATGGGTAACATTAAACTTAATGAACTTCATATATTTGGAATCAGCATACAACTTCAATTCTTTGATGTAGGCGTTTTATCGTTATCAAAATTTTATTTATAGAGTTTCGGTTACTATTGAGCCGAGTCGCTCCTTACTTCCAGTTCTTTACCTCGAACTGTTTGAAAGTAAAAAGTTTTGCTGTTGTATTTTCTTCTTTGCAGGGCTATTAACTTTGCTCAGCCTCTCTTGACATTTGGTGAAAAAAAAAACGAGTTTACGAGGCCTTTGATTTTTATAGCTCCATTCACCATATCCTATATCAACCTTGCTCACACCCGCAGACTACACATGGGTGGGGGAGTGTCTCAAAATGTCACGATTTTTTCCTGTTTTTATGACTATTATTACACCTACTTTTGGGGCCCGAGGGGATCTAATCCTACCCACTAGGTCTAGTCCAAAGGACTCTTCTCCCTTTAAAAATTGAAAAATAGTGATCGAAATAGGCCCTTCTATAATTCCGAATTTCTAAATTCTACTCTTAAAAAAGAATGCTCGCATTGCCTTGGTGTAAAGAAATATGGGCAGTAACCAGGATATTTGGTAAAGGAATACGAGAACAAGAGTATCCAAAGGAAACGGGGGGGGGAGGCTTGGGTCATATCCCCTACAAATGGTCTTTAGACAAATCCTGATGTGTTTTCGCTAAGTCAAATATCCATTGCCATACAATATTTTTGCCCCTCACTTTGTTTGACTATTAAGGTCGGCGAGAAAAGACTTAAAACTAACTAAAGTAATTTGTAATACCTTGTAGCTAAAATGTCCATCTCATTCTTCTAAATTCATTTGTTCATTTATTTCTAATAGCAACTGCAATATTTTGCGTCGGCAAAACTTCTTATGAGTAATTAGAGATTATAATCACCCTTATGAGTAATCAGGGGTTCTAATCGCTGTAATCATAAGATATATATAATTCTTCTAAATTTATTTTCTGATTTTATTTCTTTTTTCCAAAGTAACGGCTGTATATGCACAATTACGCTATTATGAGGAATCAAGAGGATCTGATCCCGCAGTTGTAATCAAAACATTTATCTGATCCCTCAAAATTTATTATAATGAAGATATTTTATTTTTTTCTCAAAAATAGCTTTTATTTTTATAAGTTTTTTTTTCAATGGCTAGAGGCTTAATTACTGAATTGAAATCAGGCCATCTCATTACATTAAATATATTTTTAAATATATTATAGTTTTTTTAGAATCATTTTTGTTCTTGACTAAGAAGTAACGACAATCATTCACGATAACAAACATACAATAGATATTAATGTAAACGAATAAATAAATCTTAAAACGAGTGAAACTTATGACGTCATTATGAGACGTCATTTACTCTCAGAGACCAGCTATATGTATATCATACTCATTATAAAAATTAAATCTAAATACCTTGTAACAGTGCCGTGGATAAAGCCGCGCTTAGAAACTTTCGGGGCTTGGTTCGATCCTGACTGTTGCAAGGAATTCTAATATAACGCAAATGATTTCATAATTTTTAATTTATTTTAGACACTTCGTTTTTAAATTTGGAAATATACTTTATTGCTTTAACTTTTTAACCTGCATTGGATATCGGGGGGAGGGGGGGGATGACATGGATATTTCTTTATAATTAAAAGCCATTTTTGGCTTTTAAATCCCAGTGGCAGAAACAGAAAATTATTTTTTGGGGTATTTGGAGCTAAAAGCTGTTTTTTAAAAGTTATTTTAGATAATCTTGGTTTTAATTGTTTTCATTTTAATTTTTATCTCGAAACTCAAGGAAAAAAAATTATCATATATCTTTATTGTATAGTCTGCAGGGTGCGTCGTAACGAAGCATCAATAAGAGTCAACCGTCTACAAGAGTTCAAAGTATTTACAACATTTTTCTTTAGAAGGGAGTACCAGTCTATTCTTAGGGTTTTCTGTTTTTTTTTTTGATCCTGATGGTTTCACAGCGGTCTGAGTTACGCCTTTTCCACCATAACTCACAACTCAACGAAAACAAGCAAATTCGTTGCAGTTCACAAACAAGCAAAAATAGGCTGGATAACTAACTTACTTGACTTACTTGACTTATGTCTCCTGCCGGGCGCTGCTCGGCGTAGAGAGTGACGTCTGCCTCCTCCATCCACTTCGGTCCATGGCAAGCGTTTGCACATCGCTCAACCTGATATTTGCCATCGCCAGGAACTCGAACAGGCTGTCAGACCATCGTTTCTTCGGTTGGCCGTGAGGTCACTCCCAACCGGCTTTGACAGGGTCGAAGTCATGGATTGTTTTCGCAGGTATGTGTGGAGGCAATCGAAGTAGATGTCCGAACCATCGTAGTGTTCGCTCGGCTGCTTGGGTCGAAAACCGAGACTGCTTGGTGAGCTGCAGCAGCTTCTCATTGCTGACAAAGTCGAACCATCGTAGACCTTCGATCCTCCTCAGGCTCTTCGACTGAAAGACATCAATTGCCTTGAGGGTTGCGGCTGAAGCTTGCCACGTCTCAGCTCCATAGAGCATCACAGAGCCGACGAGGGCAACTTAGTGGATAACTAAGTTGTAATTTATTCAACACTTGACGCTAAACCTAACATCTAAAAAGAAGAATAGTCATATCTACGCAGCTCGCCAACTGATATCCACATTTTGCAACGCGTACAATACTACAATTATGTATGAAAGTTTAAAAATGTGTTTAAGAAAATAATTTATTTGGTTATTCCATTGAGAGTGGTTGCTATGTCTTTGGTTGGTTAATCTCTTCTTTTCTTTTTCCATCAATACTTTTTTGGACTTAGCAAACTTGTCCTAATTGATCTTTATTTTACCCATTATCATTATAATCATTATTTGTTATCGTGAATGATTATTGTCGTCACTTCTTAGTCAAGGACAAAATGATTCTAAAAAACTATAATATATATAAAAATATATTTAATGTAATGAGATGGCCTGATTTCAATTCAATAATTAAGCCTCTAGCCATTGAAAAAAAAAACTTAGAAAAATAAAAGCTATTTTTGAGAAAAAAATAAAATAGCTTCCTTATAATAAATTTTGAGGAATCAGATAAATGCTTTGATTAGAACTGCGGGATCAGATCCTCTTGATTCCTCATAATAGCGTAATTGGGCATATACAGCCGTTACTTTGGAAAAAAGAAATAAAATCAGAAAATAAATTAGAACCTAATAAATTAGATTACAGCGATTAGAACCTCTGATTATTCATGAGGGTGATTAGAATCTCTAATTACTCATAAGAAGTTTTGCCAACGCAAAATATTGCAGGTGCTATTAGAAATAACAGAACAAATGAATTTAGAAGAATGAGATGAACATTTTAGCTACAAAGGCTTAGAAATTGCTTTAGTTAGTTTTAAGTAACATAGTTGTTCTTTTTTTTTGCATCTGTACTGCTACTGTAACTAGCAGCTCACTGCAGCACCAAGCCACTTGAGGCCAACACAACTACTCACGCTCTTCCTCCATTCAAATATATTTAAAGCCCCCCTCTTTGCACCTTCCCAAGAATTTTCTATTTCCCTTAAGGCTTTCCTTCCAACATCTTTCAATCCCATTTGAGGGAACCCTGCTTTTCTTGTAGCCCTAGACGGTTCCCGACAAGGACCATCTTTGTATTTAAATGAAGTAAAAAACAAAACAATGATAATATGTTTTTTTTGTCACTATTTGTGTTAAATTGAGTAGCAATCTAGGATTATTTAAATCTTATGAAAGGATTTATTCGTTAGAATGAAAATTGAATAACCAGATAACAAATCGCTTTAAAAGAGTTAAACCAAAGAGAGAAAGAGCATTTTTTTTCTGTTCATTTTACTGTTGAGTAAACTGTACAGGGCCAATCATAAGTTAAACTTCACTGGATAATTTGAATGAGAAATGATAGAAATTGAAGTAAATTTTGGACTTCAAGGGGATCGGCCCAAGGCCACCCTTATGTTTGCCAGGAAGCTTCTTGCGTTTTTTTTTTGTAATTTTAAATCCAAGAATATCGAAAATGAGTAAGACTGGTGAATACTAAGATATGGTGGGGGGGGGCAAGAAATTAAAAATATTGTCTTGGCTTACAAGACTTAGGACATATTTGTAATCAAACGCAGACTTGATATGGACTGGAGAAAGAAAAGATATATTTGCTTCATATGTAATATAAAACTATATTAGATAATATATAATTATTGGAGGGGGGGGGGGAGAGGAGGATTTTCCACTGGAAGGAATTTCTTAAGAGAGGAAATTTTCAGGGGAAATTCTACCCTGGGGGGGATTCACACATCAATTTTTTTTTGTCTGTCTTTCTTTTTGGCTACTCAACTTTACTAGTGAATAGAATGTTCCGGGGGAAATTTTCAGTGGGAAAGATATTGTCTTTAGAGGTTTTACAGGGGAGAAATATTCCGTATGGAAATTTTTACAGTTTTATAACTGTTTGCGAATGGACTAATTTTATAATTTTTTTTTTGTCTAATTTATTTTTGGCCATCGAAAAAAATGTCACTGTTTTATTCTTTTTTTGTCATTGGACAAAGGGCCATTGTTTCTTTCATTCTTTCATTTCATTCATTCTTTTCTTTCTTTCTTTAAATTTGTTGACCCTCCTCCGCTGAATTATATTTTTATCTATGTGTTTGAAGATGAACTTCAAACATTATTGTCCATAACTAGTTGCATTTTTTACGATTATGAGGAATTTCTCTCCCCGACGTAGAATCATTTATTCGTCTCTGGCTACATAGTATCAAAGTATGCTATCCTAATTTTACTCCGACTCAAAACAAAGTTTTTGTCTAAACACAACCTGTAGGCAAGAATTAGTTTCGGTCGATAGATCAGCCTAAAAGCTTTAGGAAAATTTGGAATCAGTCCTAAAAACCATAAGATTTTATAGGGTTCACTGCCCCCCCCCCTCTTCTTAACAGGGGGTGCCCATTATGAGAGATAGTTGGAATTTTGCCCTCTTAGATTGTTAAAAAAAAATTTTGGTGTTTTCATTTAATAAAATCGAAAAATAATGTTCCCCCGGATTTCTAAAATGGATTTCTGTGGCTTCATTGGAAAAACCGGAAAAAAAACTTCCCCCGTCCATTTTTGTGGATTGGTGCCACCACTTTATTCATACCTGATGTGAAATTGTATTTTATATACTCCGTCAGGGACTTGGAGAGGGATTCAGTCTCCGTAACTCCTGGAAACTTATAATTCCTATGTAAATTTTTGTGTCCTTAATCACTTTCACTTGTTTTTTGTTTTATAATCGACCTCCCCTCCTGGTAATTGATCCCCTGGAAAAAGTTATAAGAATGTAGCTCTACTCAAGTGGCTTCAACTTACAATTGTTTAAGCATTAAGTCTCTAGCATTAATTACTTCAATTTTTGACACTCGGCTTGTGGCTATGTAAAGTATTTCTTACAAAAATATTAGCTACCATTAAAAACAGAAAATATCGTTGATATAAATAATACAAATAGAAAATACACGTACTAAAATTAGCATTTTGAATAGATATGTAAATCATTGGCCTCAATTCACGGAAATTAGGGGGTGGGGGAATTTATTTTCAAGATCTAGCGGATGTAGTTTTGTGTTATTCAATTCTTTCTATGAAAAAGTCATTTCTCAATGGAAACACTAAACTTTTTTTCAAAATCTTTGGGGGGGGGGTAATGCCCCCTGATATTTTTCCATTGACGTCACTGATGTAAATAATGTAAATATCTTAAACATAAAAGATAAATATTGCTATTTAATTTGTATTATTTTTTGGCCACTAGAACTTCATATTGGCAGTGAAATGGCGTTAACAAAGTGTGACCTCTCCAACTCTGGTATGGATTCTATTTGGCATCATTTTCTGTGTAGGAAAAAAGTCATTTGCATGTTGGTCAGAATTTGTCAACTATGTATAAATTTGTTACTCGTTTTGCTGCCAAACTTCTTTTCTTTGCGTGTACTTACATGTGAATTATGAAAATACCACTGCTTTTAACAACTCACTGCAGCACTAAGCTGCCTCAGGGCCAACACAGCTACGCACTCTTCTCCTCCATCCCAATCTATTCAAAGCCTCCCTCCTTACACCCTCCCAAGAAGTTCCAATTTCCCTTAGATCATCCATTTATCGGAATCCAGTGCAAATGTTGTGTTGTTCATTAGGCTATAATTTCTTCGAAGCTAACCACTCCTCAAGGCCCACCTGATGCCACTATGAGGTCACACAAGCAGAATTTCCCTGTCAGGGATTGGGGGCGGAGTAATGAACTTATGACGCAGTAGAGACCCCTAACCATCTCATAGCACCGGAACACCTCCAAGCCTCCAACCTTTTATACCCAGCCTATCTCGTCAGCAGGTATAGAAAAAGTTTCAAAAATTCCAGTAGCCCACAGACCATATGGACTACGGTCCTAGCACTTTATATAAATAAAATAAATAACACTGTATATAAATATATATCTATCCACTGTGGTCCATAGTAAGCGAAATCCTAAAAACACAACTAGAAACAGAAATAATAACTATTATTCAAATTTAAGACAGTGGTAGTTTGTAATATTGGAACAAAATTTGTAAGAATTACAAAAAAAGATCCTGAAACCACCCGAAAATGATATCCGATACGGTAGAAATAAAAATTGTGCCATTGAAATCAGCATGATCGAAAACCTTACATTTGACACTTACAGTCCCTTGCCTTGCAAAAAAGGAAAGTTATTTGTGTGCCTGGGTAGCTTTGATCTGTCATCTTTCTTTCCGTATTTTTTCCCCGGGGGAGGTCGTCAAACCCTATCGGAAACTAGCTAAAACTAAAAACTGAGCTAGCTTGAATTTTTTATAGAATATAAACTGTAAAATAACTGATATCGAGGCCGATGAAAGACTGTTGGCAGCCTTATAAATCAGTCTTTTGTTTCTGGCAGGCTAGTCAATGACTATTCTACTCTTAAAACAACTCTTTGTTTTCTTGAGTTTTGTGTTTTCAGTAAAATGCTAGTTTTTTTTAGAATCTCGCAAATGTCAGGAAGTACCACGAGTCAGTTTAATTCACAGTATATATAAAAGTTATATAAACTGTGGTTTAATTGCACTAGTCTTGTGAATACATGTTGTATAAACCGCGGAACAATCACTTGTTATTGAACGATCTTTCAACTTCGCTCTATACTTTCATCAGGAAAACTTTTTTAGCTGGCCTTTGAAGGAATGATCATAGCAATATTGCTGTTTATATGTCAATTTTGCTAAGTTATATGTCAGAACTGGCCGAAAAATAACCCCAGCTTTTAAACCGTTGTTGATATGTTTAATCTTTTTAAGAAAACTGAAGTTTATTCTGTTCAGTTCGGCGGTATAAGGGCTGTGATGAAAATATCCTCATAAATGTCTGTTTAATGTCAGATTGGACGGACAAGTTTAAATTCAAGTACCTGTGAATCAGATCAGTGAGCTCTAAGATCCTAGCAATTTGATTCAGCACGAGTTAAAATCTAAGCAGCAAAAAACCGGGCCTATAATTTCATAATTAATCCCTCCCCTAGATTTTAATCCAGAGGAGGATAGGTTTGAAAAATGCCTTTTTTGTATCTTCATTCGGGTAGCCTAATTCTTCCCTATCTTTTAAATTTTTTATTGTATTTTCATGAAAAATAAAAAATACCCCCCCCCTTCCTAGATTTTCAGAATCACTTATTTGTGTATATTCATTTTAAAAATTGAAAAATTCCCATTTCTAGAATCTTTTGAATTAATGTCACTATTTATAGAGCTTAAGACATAGGCATATTACTACTACTAGCCTACTACTACTTACAACTCCCCGCAGCACCAAGCCCCCTGAGGCCAACAGAGCTACGTACGCTCCTCCTCTACCCCAATTTATTCAAAGCTTCCATTTTTACATCCGCCCCGAAAGTTCCTATTTCCGTAAGATCTTTCTTTATGACGTACGCCCACCCCAGACGGGGGCGACCTGCTTTCCGTTTTGCCCTAGATGGTTGGCCGAAAAGAAAAATCTTTGGCAATCTGTCATCCTTCATCCGCACATCATGCCCTAACCACCTCAACCTTTCTTTCATTATAGACCTAGAGAGCGGTATTGAACCACATTTTTCATATAGCCTATTGTTTGAAATACGGTTAATCAGCCGGGTACCCAGAACAATCCTTAAGCAATTTCTCTGGAAAACATTTAGCCAATCTGCATCCGGTTTTCGGAGCGCCCATGCTTCAGAGCCATATTTGACCACTATCATCACTGTAGTTTCTAATATTCTAATCTTGGTTTGCAGATTTATCTTTCCATTCTTTCACACTTTTTTTTAACTGTGAAAAAACACCCTGAGCCTTGGCTATTCTATTTTTAACATCTTCACTGCTCCCACCATCTTTACTAATAATACTACCAAGGTAAGTGAAGCTACCCACCTGATTAATCTTTTCATTACCCACTGTCACCTTTTCATCTTCACTTATTCCTAGCCTTAGTGACTTAGTCTTCCTAACATTAATTTTCAAACGAATACTAGCACCCTGAACTCGCAAAACCTCTAAAACTTCATTCATTTTGCTCACACTTTCACCTAGGATGCGTAAATCATCAGCATAATCCAAGTCCACGAGACATCTTCCTCCCCATTTGATTCCGTGTTCTCCCATTGCCATTCTTGTGCTCCTTAAGACAAAGTCAATCAAAATAATCTATATAAAGGGAGATAGAACACAACCCTGCTTAACTCTAGATTTAACACGAAAACCGCTTCTAACCTCATTTCCTACCTTAACTGCAGCCGAATTATTCTCGTACATAGCACTTATCACTTTAATGTATTTGTCTGGTATCATAGGCAGCTTAATATGCCTTAATAGGCATATTAAGGAGAAGAGTATATCTTTATCCTTGCTAATGAGTTGATGGTTTCGAGTTATTTTTCATTACTTCACCTGTTTTTGCTATTTGACGAATTTTCCCCTCAGCCGATAAAGCACAAATTTCTGTCTTCTTATAACTTTGACTTAGCCTATGGGTACTTGCCTGTTAAACAGAAGATTCTCAAGAATTACGCTAAGATCTGACAAAACCGGTTTGAATTGGTAATGATTAGCTTATTTAGAGTGAGAAAACTACGATGTAGGTATATTTTAATTAAATTTATAATATTTAGAGGCGGTTAGGGGTTAAGTTAGTTATTTAATTTAATGCTGCGCGCCCTGCTTTCCATAATTCTTTGCCATAGTTTCCATAATTTTGTTTCTAAAGTATTATATTATCATTGTTTTGGCATATTTCATTAGGATCAATGCAAGGCCGTATCCAGGCGGGGGGACGGTTACCCGGTTTGAACCCCCCCCCCTGAAATTTTTGACCGAGTCAAAAATAAGTCGAAAATTAGTAAATCCTAGGTAAAAATCAGTAAAATCAGTAAAAATCAGTAAATCGGACCACCATATCTTATGCTTGACCCTAATAATTCAATGTTTCTTATTTCTCATGCTGTTGAGAATTGTTTTTAAGTAACCTACTGTTCTTGTGATTCATTGATAGCTTAAAGGCAAAAGGGGTGTTCAGGTATTTCTATACCCTTTGCAGCTAAAAATGCCACTTCAACAAGAAAGCGATTAGCGGGCCTTTTATCCTAGGAGGGTGAAATTGATTATCTTATCAAATTTAAAAGCATTCTATATGGCTCTGGATATGGCAATTTGACCAGAAAAATTGATCTGGTCTGTTTCGTTTCTTACCAAACGTGTCCTGGATTTAGGAAATTCCGATGTTTTGGCAGGAGCAGGTTTTTTTTCATTAAAAAAAATGAAGATAGAGAACAGTATTTTTCTAAATCTCAAGGAGCGGGAGGGGGGCAATTTTATTGTTTTTTTTTTCAAAGTGCCCAATAAAAATCAAAGGTACCCTTGAGCAGAGGCTGCATGGTATCAACCAAAGAAAATTAAAGCTCAAGTGGCCTAGTTTGAAGAATATTTTTAGACGCTAAGTGGAGCGAAAGCAAGTATCCGTTTTGTAAATACTTGTGGTAGGCTACTCGTGTAGAATCCGGTAAGTGCGCGATAAAAGACAGCATCGAAATGTAAAACAAGCTATGGATAAACAGGTTTCTGAAGGGTTCCTCACCCCGGGCACTGTATTTAAACTTCAGTTTTTTGGGGATTAGAAAGACTAAAAGGTACCTAGATTGGGTTAGGTTAGGGTTATGTTATCTATTCCTATTTAATATATGCTACACTTTACCCGCACCCCCCCCCCCTAAAGTGCAAATATATAACCCAAATTTGTTTCTGAACTATTATATTTGGTACTTATGCATTACATATAACACACCGCTATACACAAAAAAAGTCAAGTGTGGTCAATGCTAATGAAATAAAATCAAATAGGGTGAAAATATAATAGTTTAGAAACAAGTTTGGGCCATATATTTGCTCATTAGGGTGGAGGGGGGGGGGGGGTAAAGCATAGCATTAATTAAAAACGTAATCTAACCTAAGTACCCCCACCGTCTAAACCCCCCCCCCAAAAAAAAAAACAGTTCAAATATTGTTAACGCAATAAGCAATCACGCTTTGCAATCCATTTATCTCTTGCAAATACCCGTTTGGCGGGTTTCCATTTGTATTTCCTTGCAAAGTCTAGTGCTGTGTTATATATAATGCATAAGTACCTTATATTTTTATCCCATTTTGTTTTATTTCATTAGCATTAACGAAACTTCAATTCTCGCGCACTTACCGGATTCTACACTAGTATCATACTTGTTCCCATGAAATAGCTCTATTCTCTATTCCATGAAATTCTATTCTTATGCTCCTTCTTACAAATAATCTGAGGCATATTATACTGATGCACATGGGTATGACACATGGGGGGGGGGGCTAAACACGAAAGGTATGTTTTATGCCTCTTTTTTTGCGGGGTTTTGTAGGGCCAATCTCAGGGTGATCGCCCCTACATGTCTTCCCTGTATGCAGGTATGTCATACTGGTCACAAATAAGTAGCTGTGTCTGAATCATCACCGATCTAAATTAACCACCTTTCTCCTATGTTGTTCAGATCCCCCCCCCCCAGGAAAAGTTCTGTTCCAATCTATTCAGCGCCTCCCTCTTTACGCCCTCTCAGGAAGTTCCTGTTTCTCTTAAATCTTTCCTCCTGTGGTCCTTCTATCCCGGTTGGGGACAAATTGCTTTTAGTTTGGCCCTAGACGGTTGGAATACAGGACAATCTTTGGCAATCTGTCATTCTTCATCCTCAGAACGTGCCTTAGCCATCTCAACCTTTCTCTCATTATAACCCTAGAAAGCAGGGTTGAACCACACTTTACACAACCTACTGTTTGAGATAGGGTTAGTCAGTTGGGTCACACAACAATCCGTTGGCAATTTCTCTGGAAAACATTTAGCAAATCTTCCTCCGTTTTTTGGAGCGCCCCTGCTTCAGAACCATGATGCACCTCTGTCATCACTGTAGCTTCCAATATTCTAATCTTGTAGTCCAAAACTACAGGAATAGTCTTAGGGGCAAGCACTTGAGGAAGAAGCTAGTAGAGTAGTACCTACCATTTTGCTCACGCCCCTAGGAATTCCCATGCTATTTGCCTGGGGCCATAGGAACCACGTTCTATAGAGGTCCTAGGAGCCACTGAAATGTATCAAGTTGAACGAACTTTATCTAAGCCATCCCTTAGGGCACTTATGACTTTTCAAAGAGATTTGCTTGGGGCCCAAGGAATTCCCATGCTATTTGCAGAGACGTATATGAAAAAAATTTCCAGAGCACGTACTTATGGATTTGCTTGCCTTATGTTCCTTGGTGTCTTTCCAGAGCATGTACTTATAGATTTGGGTGGATTATGTTCCCTCCCATGCTATTTTAAGGGCTTATGTTCCCTCCCATGCTATTCTATTTCAAAGAGAGTCAGTCCTCCCTCACACAGTTTCACGTGCAAATTGCCGAAAAAATTAAGTTTTGAGGAGATTACGTTCCTTGGCACCTTTTCATGTTTTCAATCAGATGGGTTTTTGAAAGCAGTGTGTACATGTGTGTAGGCATTGTTATTTAAAAAATTGGACGCTACAATCAGAATTCTTTGATTGACATTTCCAAAAAAAAGGGGTAATATATTTGTGAATTGGAGTGTAGGTTTGACATCACCAGGCACGTGCGCGGGAAATTTTTTGTTGGTGGGGGGGGGGCTTAAAAAGGCAAAAATGGGGTGAACTACATTGGTTTATAAGACGGATCGTGAAAATCCCAAGGTTTTCTATACCAAGAATGGACCGGAGGTAGTCTCCCCTACATACACGAATGGATATCGCTAGAATATTTTAAGTGTAGGCTTTGTTATTTAAAAAATTGGACGCTACAATCAGAATTCTTTGATTGACATTTGCAAAAAAAAGGGTAATAGATTTGTGCATTGGAGTGTAGGTTTGACATCACCAGGCACGTGCGAGGGAAATTTTTTGTTGGAGCGGGGGGGCTTAAAAAGGCAAAAATGGGTGAACTACATTGGTTTATAAGACGGATCGAGAAAATCCCAAGGTTTTGTGTACCAAGAATGGACCGGAGATAGCCTCCCCTACATACACGAATGGATATCGCTAGAGTATTTTAAGTGTAGGTTTTGTTATTTAAAAAATTGGACGCTACAATCAGAATTCTTTGATTAACATTTGCAAAAAAAAGGGGTAATAGATTTGTGAATTGGAGTGTAGGTTTGACAACACCAGGCACGTGCGGGGGAAATTTTTTGTTGGAGGGGGGCTTAAAAAGGCAAAAATGGGTGAACTACATTAGTTTATAAGACGGATCGTGAAAATCTTAAGGTTTTGTGTACCAAGAATGGACCGGAGGTAGCCTCCCCTACATACACGAATGGATATCGCTAGAAAATTTTTAAGTGTAGGCTTTGTTATTTAAAAAATTGGACGCTACAATCAGAATTATTCGAATGACATTTGCAAAAAAAGGGGTAATAGGTTTGTGAATTGGAGTGTAGGTTTGACATCACCAGGCAAGTGCGAGGGAAATTTTTTGTTGGAGGGGGGGGCTTAAAAAGACAAAAATAGGTGAACTATATTAGTTTATAAGACGGATCGTGAAAATCCCAAGGTTTTGTGTACCAAGAATGGACCGGAGGTAGCCTCCTCTACATACACGAATGGATATCGCTAGAATATTTTAAGTGTAGGCTTTGTTATTTAAAAAATTGGACGCTACAATCAGAATTCTTTGATTGACATTTGCAAAAAAAAGGGGTAATAGATTTGTGAATTGGAGTGTAGGTTTGACATCACCAGGCACGTGCGAGGGAAATTTTTTGTTGGAGGGGGGGCTTAAAAGGCAAAAATGGGTGAACTACATTAGTTTATAAGTCGGATCGTGAAAATCCCAAGGTTTTGTGTACCAAGAATGGACCGGAGGTAGCCTCCCATAAATACACGAATGGATATCGCTAGAATATTTTAAGTGTAGGCTTTGTTATTTAAAAAATTGGACGCTACAATCAGAATTCTTTTATTGACATTTTTATGGGTGAACTACATTAGTTTATAAGACGGATCGTGAAAATCCCAAGGTTTGTGGACCAAGAATGGACCGGAGGTAGCCTCCCCTACATACACGAATGGATATCGCTAGAATATTTTAAGCGTAGGCTTTGTTATTTAAAAAATTGGACACTAAAATCAAAATTCTTTGATTGACATTTGCAAAAAAAAGGGGTAATGGATTTGTGATTTGGAGTGTAGATTTTACATCACCCGGCAAGTGCGAGTGAAATTTTTTTTGGAGGGGGAGGAGGCTTAAAAAGGCAAAAATGGGTGAACTATATTAGTTCATAAGACGGATCGTGAAAATCCCAAGGTTTCGTGTACCAAGAATGGACCGGAGGTAGCCACCCCTACATACACGAATGGATATCGCTAGAATAGTTTAAGTGTAGGTTTTGTTATTTAAAAAACTGGACGCTACAATCAGAATTCTTTGATTAACATTTGCAAAAAAGGGGTAATAGATTTGTGAATTGGAGTGTAGGTTTGACATCACCAGGCACGTGAGAGGGAATTTTTTGTTGGAGGGGTTTGGCCTTAAAAAGGCAAAAATTGGTGAACTACATTAGTTTATAAGACGGATCGTGAAAATTCCAAGGTTTTGTGTACCAAGAATGGACCGGAGGTAGCCTCCCCTACATACACGAATGGATATCGCTAGAATATTTTAAGTGTAGGCTTTGTTATTTAAAAAATTGGAGGCTACAATCAGAATGCTTTGATTGACATTTGCAAAAAAAAGGGGTAATAGATTTGTGAATTGGAGTGTAGGTTTGACATCACCAGGCACGTGCGAGGGAAATTTTTTGTTGGAGGGGTTTGGCCTTAAAAAGGGAAAAATGGGTGAACTACATTAGTTTATAAGACGGATCGTGAAAATTCCAAGGTTTTGTGTACCAAGAATGGACCGGAGGTAGCCTCCCCTACATACACGAATGGATATCGCTAGAATATTTTAAGTGTAGGCTTTGTTATTTAAAAAATTGGACGCTACAATCAAAATTCTTTGATTGACATTTGCAAAAAAAAGGGGTAATAGATTTGTGAATTGGAGTGTAGGTTTGACATCACCAGGCACGTGCGAGGGAAATTTTTTGTTGGAGGGGGGGCTTAAAAAGGCAAAAATGGGTGAACTACATTAGTTTATAAGACGGATCGTGAAAATCCCAAGGTTTTGTGTACCAAGAATGGACCGGAGGTAGCCTCCCCTACATACACGAATGGATATCGCTAGAATATTTTAAGTGTAGGCTTTGTTATTTAAACAAAGCGTTTTGCAATTATTAAACAAAGCAATGTTATTTAAACAAAGCTGTTATTTAAAGGGGTCTTTCCCCCTTTTTTCGAAAATCAGCCAAATTTTCTCAGGCGCGTAACTTTTGATGGGTAGGATTAAACTTTATTAAACTTACATTTTTGAGATCAGAATTAAAATCTGATTCTTTTGGTGTGTCTATTGGTATCAAAATTACGTTTTTTCAAGGTTCAGTTTCTATTGAGCTGGGTCGCTCCTTACTTACAGTTCGTTCACACGAACTGTTTGACTAAAGGGCTAGCCAAGAAAAAAATCACTAATAATTCTACGTACGAGTACACGACAGCTTTTGTATTGTTCCGCAGCATGACATTGCTTCGCAATTTCTCCGCAGCATAGCTTCTGTTGTCTTACCTGCAAACAAGGGGGGGGTCCATTGTCCTTTCAAAAATCCGAAAAATGTTTGTACTGAAAATGCACTTTCAATAAAGACAAAAATAAAAAGATAAGAATGAAAAAAAATCGCATGAACGTAGTTGCGTTGATTGATAGCGTATCTACCAAATGGCAAGAGTAATGTTGTTCTGCAACATAGTAACCCCTGTTGGAATCGGTGTGTCTCAAAAATCGTTTTCTTGTGTTTCAGATGAATCATGGGAGGGAAGGAGAGGCATAGTGTTGGTCTATCTTTAGCGGGGATGGGGTAAAGTGTGTCTTTCCGAGAGGGCCGATACATCCCCCTTCCCATATAAATATGATGAGTCATGGTCTAAAAATGTGCTTTTTAACATTGTGGAAGAGCCAAAAGGAACAAAGAAGAAAAAAAAAATCTCAAAGCAGTACTGTTGCTCCGCAACACAATGACCTTTCCCTGGTGGACCTGGTTTGTCTATATAATCTATATAATTATGTCTATATAATTATGTCTCAAAAATTAATTCTTTCCACAAAAATCAGTACTAAAGCAAAATGAATATGCAGACAATATTATGGCTGCTCCGTAACAGAATAGTCTTACCCCAGTGGGATTACTCAATCAAGTCTCAATTTTTTGTTGTGCCAGGATAAACCGTAGGTGGGAGGTTTTTCACGTGTTTGGATAAGGATGTCCCGACACAAGGGGCTGAAAATCTCCCTATTTCCTGTAAAAGTGCGAAGAATGTACATCATCAAATTGTAAATGAAACAAAAGGAATGAAATTAGAAAACAAATCCCTAAGTAGAAGTGCATCTCCGCAAGACACTCACCTTAGTGGAATTGGTTTGTTGCAACGTCTCTCAAAAATCGTTTACTTTTTGCTGTGTTAATCTCTTAAGGCATTTGGGAAAGATGCTTAAAAATAAGGGCGTATTTCCTTTACAAATTCAAGTGGGTGGACAGGACAAACAGAAAGGCCATGATGAAATTGCAGATTTAGTTAAATTGAAACATGTAAGGAGGTAATTATGCAAATTCTGTCAGTCTCAGCTATGTTATCTTTGAAGCTATAGGCCTATTCCCATTTTAAAACGTTTTGTTTGATTGTGTATTTAGAATTGTGTCCTCAAGGGCTTAAAGACGTTCTAGATGTTTCAGCTTGGGAATTTTCCAAACATTAGAAAGGCTCCTGGAATAAGACTATGGTTCAAGTCATGTGTGTTGGCAGGCGGAAGGGGGAACAGGGGCAATGGTTTTCCCTGTGAAATAAGACATAAAGAAGTTTCTAAATATACACAAATGAGAAATATTACCGTTTAATGTTGGTAAAAACAAAGATACTAATAGAACTTATCCCCCCTCTCACGGGAAGGATTTCCTGGAGGGTTTTCGAAATTTGTCTACCATCTATCTCCCTTTTGGAATTGAATGCATTTGAATAAAAGTAAAATACAACATACTCTTACTCTATCCGTAACCCAGGAGCATTTCTATTGCCAATGAATACATAGATACATGGCGGTACGAACGGTAAGGGGGGGGGGCTTCGGAGCCCAGTAGCTGTTGTAGGCCTAATAACCTGGGGGACAATGTAGGCTACACCTAGATATACCAAGGTAATTAAAATAAAAGTAATTTAATATGAGATGCTAGAAAAACTAGGGGGTGGGGAAGCTATCCCTCCTGTCCAGACCTAGAACTGCCATTGTCGAAGACACCCTTCTTCCCTTGAAATCTTAAATTTTCTTGAGTTTCGGGGCTCTTCACATTCAAATTTGTTTTTTTACTATCCCCCCTTGATTTTTTATTATATCCCCATCCAGACAAATCCCTGCGTAAGTGTCTATATGGATATTTTTTTGTAGTTGATAGTCTGTTGTTTTTTTTAATAAAATCATTTTTCAGACTTGGATTCTTGTATCTTCTTTATCTTTTATGCCTATCTTCAATCAGGCTTCACTGATAGTTTTTTTAAAGCCCACTTTTTATTGTATTTTAGGATCCTTGTGGGTGCTCCGTTGGATCAGAATTTGCAGCCAGGTACAAACAGGTCAGGGGCCTTATGGAAATGTCCTCTGACGACCCAACATAAGGATTGTATACAAGTTGTAACAGATGGCCGAAGAGGTTAGTATTATGCTTGGCAGTTCTTTGGGTAAATCACCTGGCTTCAACCAAGAGGGGTCTATTAACTAAGTCGCGTGTCAGCTTCATAACACAACAAAAGAGGTCACCATGATGTTTTCAAGTTGAATGGCTTTTATGGTATTTCCTCCAAGGGAATATTAGGGACATTTGGATGGTATTGCACCTAGCATTTTTAAAGATACTAATTTATGATTGGAAGGAGCTTCTTGAAGCAGGGAGCTCGATTTCAAAAATGCTCTGCTCGGTATCACCTCCCTCTGATATATGATAAGACGGTAAAGTACAATCAAATTAAAAGATGTTATCTCTCATCTAGCGTGACTTTTCAGTAGGCTACTATGGTAAATAGATATGACTTTATTTTTTTTTTATAGTAGGGTGGACCATACACTCTAGATCGAGGCTTGCCTCAGAAGGCCTATTGCCTACAATCCTCCTCCCCGGGAAAAAAAACTTTTTACGGGCGTGGCGTATTTTCCAACAAAAAAACAAAAATCATTCAACATTTTTCAGGTAATAAAACCCACAAAGGCTCGATGACCTGTAAAGGAGAACTAATTATTTACTAATTAAAGGATTTATAATTATATAGCTAATTATTGGCATTATAGCAAATAACAAATAGACATGATTGTAAAATAAATAAAACAGTAAAAACAAAATTCGAACAAGCAGTGGTGTTTTACTATCTTTAATTCTTTTTAAAGGGAAAGTTAACCTTTTGCAAACGTTTGTGGCAAAATTTTGAAATTCAAGTAGCCAACTTAGTTTGTTTCGTTGTTTATTGGACCTTAAGGTCTTTTTCTACTTCATCTCGGTTTCTTTTATAGATGATCGATTTACTCGAATTTGGTTGAAAATTCTGTCTTTTGTTTTCATGTTTAACAACCTGTGAATAAATTTAAAATTAGTAGCCCCAGTAATTGTTTGATTCCCCTGTTGTCAGACAGGATCTCTGAGAATTGGGTGTCAAAATTGGGGACAATCGACCACATTAAAAAAAAAAAAAAAAAAAGTCAGTCCTGAATCTTTACATTTATGTTTCTCTCATGGCAAAGTTGCGGAATTTCACTAGAAGGGTTTTCAATTCCAAAAGAAGGCTTTATTTAGGAAAAGGAATATAGACATTTCTCTGGATATAATCCATTTATAGGGACTTGAAAGCTTGGTTTAGTCCTAAACTATTCTAGTGGAAATTTGAGTGAAATGTTTACGCGCTGAACTAGTTTTTTTTTTATCATTGTTTACGGAAAAGGTAGTTTTAAATCCACATATCATTCTTATTAAGGATTCAGTTTTGCATTTCTCATTTCTAAGTCTAGTTTTGATGACGGCGTAGCCTATATATTACTGTTTTTGCTGAAGTGTGGGTTTCCCATCCAAGCTCTCCGGAGACAAGGGGATGGAGTAATGTATAGAGCTATCTTTGATTATTAAGTTGATTTATTTATTCACTCTTCTATAGCAGTAATTGCAAGTTTACCCTAAACCTTCCTGGTTATGACAGCTTTCGCTGTATTTTTCACGGGCAGGGGCACCTTTGTTAAAGAATTGTAAAAATCATTCCCTCCCCCTACGTTTTCCTGAATTGGCACCCTGTTCTCAAGTTTGCCATGTTGATGTTTGATAATCCTTAAAAAGTATAATTCTGATAATTCTTTGCTGTTTGCTGACATGTGGGCATAATAATGCTAATTTGTCTATGGCCGATTATGGAAAAAGTTTGAAAAAAGTGGAGGAGAATCGAAAACACAAAGGGAAAACAAATCAATAGCAACATCTTAAACCAACACTATGAGTGAAGAAACACACGAATCAACCGACGAGATGGTCGGCAGACTTCATTTGTGCTGTCCTCGGTACTTTCAGAGTGAGGTGTTAACACTTCATTATATACTAGTTTGAACATCACTTAAAAGCTAGGGCCACACTGCTAGCTGATTCCCCACTGCGTCTGTCGGTATTTTTTTTCTTACGAATGAAATAACAGACACAATGACTAAATAAAATTAAGATGACTAAATAAAATTAAAGATATCAGAAAGTAAAATTTGGCAACAGAGTATGAGTTAATCTTCGAATTTACTAATGAAAAACTAACTATACCAGTGGCGATTCTTGCCTCTTATGTGCCCGGGGCAAAATATTGATTTTCACCCCCCCTATCTCCTATCGGATCCGCAACGATAGATAAAGCACACCGAAACCCCAAATACCGAAATGATATGACCTAAGGCGTCTAGCATCGCGGCACTTCAAAGAATAATTCAAGCTGGTAAAAAGACACCATGATCTCAGAACTGTGGAAAAATTGTCAATATGTTTTTGTTTTTTCATCAATTATTAATATTTAAGTTTGAAAGAAGTTTCATTACTTTGATGTTTTGTTTATGAACCTTTTTTCAGAGGCACCAATTGGGGAAGGTATCTGTTCCCCTTCCCCAGATTTTTTGCCCTCCCCAGATTTCAAATTCGGAAAAATAATTTTTTTGGCATTTATCATGAAAAAAATCATGAAAGATTTTCTACGGAAGAGATTAAGGTGGTCTGATCTTAGTATCGCTTCTGGCTAACGTAAAGAAAAATTATATAGTTCATCTTCTGTTACCGATATATCTAATAATAATACGATGGCTCGTATTCTTTGCCTCTAGTAATGGTTGGTGGCCCTTATATTGGGGTCGTTTCATGCTTAAAGGGTTGGTATAGTTAGCCAGGTTTACTTAGTTACCATTGAACATCAGCCACATTCCGTATACTTCAACTTACCAACTGATTTAAAAATTTAAATAACTCTTGAAAGTTTCAAATTAATCCCTAGTGCTTAGAAAATATGTATGCCTCGCAAGGTAACCATTGAACATCTTTCGAATTTAAACCGTTCACTGCAACTAATAAACGGTTCAAAATTTTATTCATCATTTACCGACTCTCAAGCTAATTTTCAAGTGCACTGTTTGTAACAGTTTATTAATGCTTCTGTTAATGTTTCTCAGTATTCGGGATAGACAAAAAGAAAACCCCGTAGAAAAAAAATGTTAAAATAGAATTTCATAACCGAGAGGCACGTAGGCAGAAGGATGGGATGCTTCGGGCCCGCCCTCTTTTCGAAATAGTAAGATTTTTGCAATTTTACCAACGTGTAATTCCCTAGCGCAGTGATTCATATCTGCAATAGTTTATATTTTTGTTTATTATGAAAATAAAAGTCGAGTAAAAAAAAATATCACGTAGGCCTATTATCCTCTTATTTTTCGAGTTCGCATCGCCCACACTCTTCCCCTGCTTCTTGCATACGTGCCTGACTGTCAATACCGAAAAACAGTTCTAAGGGTTTTTAGATAAGGTCAAGGCCTTTCCTTTCTCCTTGAATTGTTGTCCAAGGACAGAGTCTGGTCGTCATTACAAGCCTTATTTAAAGGGCTCTTTTCTTCTTCTTCTGTGATCTGTATCTGTAATCTTGTCAATCTGTCCTTTCTTAAGGAAAAGCCAGGGTTCGGTAAGAACAAAACAAGGGAGACTGATTTTCCTGTTCGTAAATATTTAGTCTTTGAATTTAGATTCAAGAATATGGAAGCAAAACATGAAGACCATCGACAAAACCTTTGTCTTGATAATGTATCCTCAAAAGAATACCAAGAAGGATATCTCGAGGTAAATTGACAACCCTGGCTGTTCCTCCGCTATTGTTATTTAAGACTTAAATTAACTTACTCTTTACTTTATTTCCTACAGATCCCGTTACTGGCCAATATCCGGAAAGTAAGTTTTCAGTCTCAAGTTACGTGCCTTCGCATGAGGTCAACACCTTAGGTTGTTCTTAATCTGCATATAGCAAATTTGCAGAACCTTTTCGCTTCTTCCTTGTCTGTCCTTTCCCTTGCATTTCTCTTTTTTATCCTTTATTCCTTACTTCTATTTGTTGCGTTGCCCATTTTTTTGTTCATCAAGTAGAACTTTTTATACAGCATGAATGTGATTTGGAGATAGGAATCGTAAGATGAAATCCATCAGTTTCTGTTTCAAAGTATCTGTTAAATGGTGTTTTATATGGACAATGCCTTGCCCTAGGGGCAGAGCTCTAAGTTCAACCCTCAAAATTGAAAAACTGGATCAAAATTATATTTTTTTCACTTGAGTAAGTAAAAAAAAACCTTTTTTGTAGTTGGCTCTTCTGCCCCTAAATTTGACCCTTCGCCCACCTGAATTAAAGTGACCCCTTATGTCTAACCGAAGGGCATCAGAAGATTTCTTGTGGTCGTAAAATGGAAAGAGCACTTTTTCAACTCGGGTATAAATACATGTGCAATCAATCAATGGGATTAGGTACATTTTAACACAGAAGCTTAAAACAGCAATCTCTCTTTTTCTCTTTGATTGCAACTTTATAAATTTTAGTCGTACCTGCAGATAGTTAAAGGGGAGAGGCTCTCCCCTGCCAAGATTTGTCGAGAGAACTTCTGGAAATAATGAATAATGGTAGCCTATAAACCACTTTTTATGTTTCAAAGCCCCTGGAACCCCCCCCCCCCCCCTGACGGCCAGACCTGTGTCTACCAATGTTGACACTTGACATAGAAGTTTTACCCCAGACTGCAATTGAAAAATCGTTTGAATCTAACACAACAGCAAAAAGAAAAGAAAAAAAGTCCGTTCAACCATTACAAAATGAGTCATAGAAATGAATGTCTCTTGTATATTCTCTTGTCTAATGTCTCTTGTGTACGATAAAAGTCAATTCATTAAAGTAATTTAAAGCTATTAGTCACGATAATTAATTTCGCATTTGGCTTGGATCTGTGCTGCATGAAATATTGCAAAACAAATAGATGGCTCACGGATCTTAAAATGCATAGAACTTAGTAATATTGTCTTTGTGTGGGCTCAAATTGTAATAGCCTTTATGTCTAAACCCATGATCTTGCCTTAAATCCCAAGGCCTCGAAAAATACCGTGCGATTCAATATTGCCGCATCGCAACCCCGTACTCCTTACTCAATTACCCTAATTCAGAAGGCTATTGTATTAAGGTGACTCCTGGCCCAAACAGACCAGGGGTGGCCAAACGGTTATCTAGCCCAGTGTTGGATCCAGCGGGCGAGTGGGACACCCCCCTAAAGTAGTCTAAAGTAGTGTAATTTACTTAATTAACGCAAGTTTGCGTTAATTAAAGTTGCTCCTAACACAAGTTTAACAGATCAACCTATTTTGCGCCCCCCCCTAGAACAAATCCTGGATCCGCCCCTGATCTTGCCCCCATGTTCCTCATTTACTTAACATAAGTTAAAAGACAAGCCTCTAATTTATAATTAGAATAATAAGATAATAATTAGATTACTATGTCTGATGAAAATAATAAGACAAACATAACTGAAATGGAACTATATAGCTTACCGCTCTGATCCAGTCCTAGTCACCAAACAACTCACTCGATTGAAATACAAATCCATTTCATACTGCACGTATTTTTTTTCCCTCGCTGCTGACAATTCCTCTCCCATGGCATCTTATAGCCTGAACATACTTCATTACAAAATTATATTTTTATTGTGTAATTATATATTTTGGTAAACTATGTTTTTTTTTATAGCTTCAGGGTCAGAGCCGCGATTTATTAAAATAGAATTTTGATTATTTATAAGTTTTCTGTTGCATTTATAAATGCAAGTTCTGAAACGTTCGTGGATTTTTTCTGGAGTAGCCTACATAGTTTTTATGTAATTATTCTCTTAATTTTTTCAGTTGAATATTTTCCAAAAAACTTGACAAAACTATGCCTGCAATATAAAACCCATTGCATTTTTGTTATCGTTTTCAATGCGTAAAAAAACAAACAAAAAACAAACAAAAAAAAACAAAAAAAACGGGAGATTATAAAATAAAAGTTCAAAATAGGGATAAAATCCTTTTTTAATAGACAGTGTATAGAAATTCACAAAAATTTTATCCCTATTTTGAAATTTTATTTTATCGTCATGGAAAGGCAGTGTCGTCTCCGAAATTATCAACGGGAGATTATTTGAAAATATTGGAAATTATATTTAGAGAATCTTCCC
This sequence comes from Artemia sp. Qi Xiang Cuo, assembly GCF_049724085.1. Taxonomy (NCBI): domain Eukaryota; kingdom Metazoa; phylum Arthropoda; class Branchiopoda; order Anostraca; family Artemiidae; genus Artemia; species Artemia sp. Qi Xiang Cuo. Next base: position 574,874 of record NC_142796.1, on the reverse strand, counting down.
TTCCTCAGTCATTCCACCCTCCCTCCCTCACGAAGAAAATCTTTAACCCTTGTCCTATAGGATTCGCCCTACATGCACCAATGATCCCATCTTTCTATTGTAAAGCTAGGGACGTAAAAACTTGGCAAATAAAAGGGCAACGCAACAGCCTATATAATCTCGCCTTTATCATACTTCTGACGGGGTTTTGATTGAATGGGGGTCTGCTACGTTGGTATGTGACCGCTAGGATTCTTTATCTGATTAACTTAGTACTCTTGGTATAGAGTCCCTTTAGTTGTCAATGTTACCCCAGGGGGGTCTCGAATTTGGTTTATTGGTTGTATGTCGGTCGCTTGGAAAACGCCAGTTTCTTTTGGCATGGTGCATGGTGGATTTACACCGGGTTGATTGTTCCGGTCATTGGGTTGCACCTTTTTGTGGGTGATTTGAACATTTGCTTGCTCGGGCTGCCAGGTTTGTGCTTACTTTGTGCTATTTTATGTCCTGTTATTTATATGATGTCGTAATAGTTCTAACCGTGTGTCACCGATGAATGTTGGTTTCGATTGTAATATTTATTGTTAGTATGTTTGATAGGGAAAGTGTGCATTTGTAAAGTCGCTCGTCAACACGTCGGGTGTCAAAAAAAAAATGTAACTTATGTAGACACGAATACAGATATACAAACGCAAAAACAGTAAGGTAATATTTAAAATAGGCCCAAATCTTTGAGGAATTTAAATAATCTTGGATTTGGGGAAAGAGAAGAGTGCCTGAAACCCAACCCCCGCCCTAAGGACTAAGAGCCTGATTAGTTAAATTAACCGGGAAATATATAAAAATAAAATTTCAAATAGTTTTGTCTGAGTAATTTAGTGTGAAATCATTTCATTTAAAATTATGTTAGAACATACAGTGAAAATTAATAAAAGCTGTACTACATGCGATATTTTAATGAATCTATAGTTATTATTAAAAATTTTTGTTGAATAAAGTTTTTACCAAAGTTAAGAAAGTACATTATACATTTGGTAAAATTCGCTTAGCTACTTTTGCTATCTTAGAAAGCGGCTAAGTTAAGAAAATGAAACTTTCAGGGGTGGGTCTACATACAAAAATACGTCCCGGGAAGGTATTTTAAAGTACCTACCTCCACTCCTTTCTCTCTAGAGGGCAGTGACCTTTGATGACCTTTAAAAATCATTATATTATAGAATTGAAACCTTGCAAAACAGATCCTCTGCTTAAATGAAGTACAAGAAAACTGTTTTCAGCTTCACGACTTTGCTCACTCCAAATTTAGAATATTTCAACGATCTGCAAATATATTGCCTAAATTTAGAAAAAAAAACCCATTGATATGGCTTAGAATTATGCTCAAATAACAGGAATTGCATTTTTCAGAACTAAAACTAGAAAAAAAACTGATAACTGAAAATCAAGGTAAAATTTCGTCAAAATTTCAATAGGCATGTCAAGTAGGCAAATTTCTAAGACTTGAAAATCAGAATAGGGTTAACATAGAAGCTTGGCAATATCTTCCAAAAGTATGTTTTTGGCCCTGGATTCATTATTGAGAGTTTCATTTCCTAAACTAACCCCTTTCCAAGATAGCAAAAAGGGGCTAAACTAGAATTTAACTAGAATTAATACAAAACAATGGTTTTAGCATCAGTAACTTTTAAAATAATAATTCTTAAGACTTATTTAGATGCCACGTGTGGCCTAATTCTTTGGACGATTAAATTGGTTAATTTTTACAGTTTTTGCGTATAGCCTACCAATAAAGTTTAATTTTGCTTAATTTGCTAAGTTTAATTTTGCTCCATTAAAGGCTGTTCTAACGAGGAGGGGCAGAGAATTCCGCCCTTGGTGCCATGGTTGACCGAGGTACGAAAAGATTTCAAAAGTTCATTGCGTTAGCTTTTTTTTTACTTTCCATGGAATTTTTCCGGCGTCCGGGAGGGGCACCGAGGCTTATTATAGCCTAGGTACTACCAAATTTTGGAATGGCCGTAGCTCCATTGCTGAAAGGAAATTGTTCCCTTTTGCTGAAAGATAAGAAGACAGATAAACTTTTAGGGAGAATCAAGCGTGTCTTGACCGCTACTTGGATTAGACGCAACTATGTATCACCCTGAAGAAATTCCTTGATTTCATTTGTTGATATCAATTTTCTGCTGTATTATTGCTTCCTATTAAAATGCTTGTCGTCTCTCCACAATTAAAAGTTTATTTAGTATCTTCGAGAAGAAAACAAAATACTTGTTTCTTATTCAATTTCTGCTTGTTTGAACTGACGAGAAAAATCGCAGGCCTAATTGACAAAAAAACGGTTCAATGGTTTCTGTCATTTATTTGGTAGAAATTAGTTTCAGATTAAAAAAAAAATGATATTGCTAAAAAAAAAGTGTTCTTGGTCCCTCCTAAAAAATCCCCCCCTTACCCAGGGCAAATTTAATAAGAATTTTATGGTAAAACAAAGCAATTTCATCGAATTTGTAGTTTTCAAGCGGTTCGTGGTAACGAACTGTAAGTAAGGAGCGACTCGGCTTAATAGTAACCCAAACTCTAAAGAGCGGGATTTTGATACCAATAGATACATCAAAAGAATCAGATTTTTATGTTGATTTCAAATATATAAATTTCATCAATTTTAGTCTTGACCATCAACAGTTACTTGTTTGAGAAAATTTACCTAATTTTCGAAAAAAAGGGAGAAACAACCCCTAAAAGTCGAAGGACTTTAATGAAAATCACACCATCAGATTTAGCATATTAGAGAACCCTACTACAGAAGTTTCAAGCTCCTATCTGCAAAAATGTGGAATTTTGCATTTTTGCCAGAAGAACGATCACGGATGCGTGTTTATTTGTTTTTTCTTGTTTTTGTTTTTTTTTATTCCCAGGGGTGATCGTATCGATCCAGTATTCCTAGAATATCGTGAGAGGGCTCATTCGAACTGAAATTAAAAGTTCTTGTTCCCTTTTTAAGTGACCAAAAAAATTAGAGGGCAACTTGGCCCCCTCCCATGCTCATTTTTTTACCGAAGCTACCCAATCAAAATTTTGAGATAGCCATTTTGTTCAGCATTGTCGAAAATCTAATAAGTATGTCTTTTAGGATGACTTAATCCCCCAAAGTCCCGGGGGAAGGGCTGCAAGTTATGAACTTTGCCCATTGTTTACATATGGTATTGCTTATTGGAAAGTATGCAGACGTTTTCAGGAATGATTTTTTCTAGTGGGGCGGGGGTCTGGGGAGGATCTTTTCATGGAGGATGTTTCCTTGGGCGAAGGGACATTTCTATGAAGGGGGTGCCGGATTTCCCATCATTATTTTAAAAATGATATCTTATCTTATTTTAAAAATGATCAGAAATTAAATAAGAAAAACTATTTTTTTCAACTGAAAGTAAGGAGCAATATTAAAACTTAAGACGAACAGAAATTATTACGTATATGAGGGGGTTCGCCCGGAGTCAATTCCTCGCCCTTTACGCTAAAGTTCCTTTTAGTACTTTCAAAATATATTCTGATTAACCGGCCTTTGTGATTCAGGGGTTTGTGATTCGAACAAAATTGGAACTTTAGCGTAAAGTGCAAGGTATTGACTAGGTGGCAAATTCCCTAATATACGTAATAAAAACATACGAATATAAAAGTTCGTTACGTAAGTTACGTCAGAACAAAATTAAGAGAAAGCCATTTAGCCAAAAAAAGTAAAATTAATATGGAAATTTCGTTTTAATTATTCATTTACGGTGAGCCAAAATTAAAGCTGCATTAATTCAAAAACGTTCAGAAATAAAATAAAAAGAACGAGTTTTTTAAACTGAAAGTAAGGAGCGACATTAAAACTTAAAGCGAACAGAAATTATTCCGTATATGAAAGGGGATGTTCCCTCCTCAACGCCTCGCTCTTTACGCTAAAGTTTTTTATTGTTTTAAAAAATAGCGTTACGAGAAAGAGTCTAAATTTAGCGTAAAGAGCGACACGTTGAGGAAGGGACAGCCCCTTTCATATACGGAATAATTTCTGTTTGTTTTAAGTTTTAATGTCGCTCCTTACTTTCAGTTTAAAAAACTTGTTGTTTTTATAGATAACAATCGCAATTGACAAAAAAGCAGTTCAATGATTTTTGTTACTTACTTGGGTAGCGGTTTTGCAATTACCTATGATTTTGGCTAGCTATTATTTTTGAATTTTGTGTGGTTGATCAATCAAATGTGGTTTTTGATTCTGGGTGTACAATTGCTATTTAAACCTTGTAAATCCAGTGTCTGTTTATTTTTATTTATTCAATTTATTTACTGCATTGCAACAGATGATAAAAAATTGAAAAAGAAATATTGGACATAACAATTTTATGTTCAAAATTTAGTAATTGTCCTTTTAACTTGACTTTTCTCTTAACTTAAAACTTGTCTAAAGAGGTCAGGTCAAGAGACTCACCTGCCCACATTTCTGGTCATAGGCTAATTGGTTTTGTTTTTTTCTTCAGCGTTAGTAAAATATGGACTTCGAATACCCTCTGTGCCAGCGGGTTGTAAAAGTACAAGATTTCAACATTTTTTAAGATACCAAAACAGAAAAAAGCCCTTTTGACGTTTCCCTCAGAAATTTTAATTACCTGCTGTAACGTGGAGGAACACATATAACAATTACACAAAAAATACATTGAAACGAAAATAACGACCGCCTAAGACTCAATTATTTATCCTACACTACAGTTGAACGAATGGAAAAAAATAATTACCAAAATAATCTAGAAGACTGAACTGGTGAAAAATAAAGGTAAAAGAGCAAAAATATGTTAGGCTAATAAGAGATAAAACATAAAAAGAGGGGCTCATCTCCTGATTTATGTGAGAATTTGCCACACTCCCTGTAAAAGTTAAAAAAAAAGTAGCCTAAAATCATGCTTTCCAATTTTGATACAAAGAATATCCCTCCGATGCAACATCCGTCTCTATGTTCAGATCACAGTTTATATAATATACTTATAAGTAGAGAGGGAGGTGCTACTCTGATCACGCACCCCTGCTGCCACCTATAACTTTTTTTACATAATTCATGGATGGTTATGTGTGTCGGTCGATTTATTTGATGTTTTTCATGGATGTTTAATGGTTTTTGTCAGTGAGAATTTGAAAAACAGGAACTTTGTCACATTTATGGATGTCAACAGCAATTCATGTCTGTTATATGGTTTTCTCAGTGAGAATGAAAAAACAGGAATTTTCTCACTTGGAAAAACTTGAATTTTCTCACATGGAAAACCATAAACCACGTGGTCCTGTCACGAGTAGCACCTGTGAACTTGATTTACATAATCGCTAGGGGAAATTATTGATTCACGAAGGGGAGAATTAAGAAACATTAAGGCTTCTTTAATCTTAGGTCTGAGGGATAAACGTTCTTTAGGTCAGAGAGAAAAATTAATATTCTATTTTTAAATAGGGCTTCATTGATCTTTAGTGTCAGGAATTATAATTGACATCACATGTTATATTGGAATTATGCGGGAGTCTAAAGAGATAGAAATTCTATTTTTAAATACGGCTTCACGGAGCTTTAAGTCGGAGAGATAAATTGATATTCTAACGAAACCCTAATAGTTTAGCTAGGAAAATTTATGAGATGAAGAGATTAACGTAGGAAAGGGTTTCCTAGAAATTTGAAATGCGTTAGCGCATAGATGCAAAACAAAAGGAACACGCTGAAATTACGTTTAGAGATTATTTGGGCGAAACCGTTTTATCCATTTTATGGGATTATTTCGGCGAAACAGTTAGAGACATTTTGAAAGAAGATTTTAGGAAAGGTTTTAGAAGAGAATTTGAGGGTGAAACTCTGTGGTCGTTATAATACACACGTTCCATTTGAACAGTGTTGTGAGGTCCTCTACCCCAACCCCAAAGGGTTCCGATCCCCCACCACAACCCCGAAGGAAGCCCCCGGTACTCAAAGGTCCCCCAAGCTCCCATAGAGCCCCAGCCCCCCAAACGCCCTCCTCAGACCCTCAAAGGCCCTCCTCTGGTCCTCAAAGGGCCCCCGGACCTCCAAAGGGCACCCCGGACCCCAAAGGCCCTCCCCCGGTCCTCAAAGATCCCCCGGGCTCCCAAAGAGCCACCGGCGCCCCCAAAGACCCACCCAGACCCCCAAAGGCCATCCCCGGGCCCCCCAAAGGCCCATCGAGCTCCCAAAGGACCAACGGGGTCCCAAAGGCCCTACACCGGTCCCCAAATGTCCCCCAGGCCCCCAACTGTCCCCCCGGACCCCCAAAGGCCCTCCCCCGGCCCCAAAGGGCCCACCGGCACCCAAAGGACCAAGCAATCCGCAAGTGTCCCCCAGACTCCCAAAGGCCCCCCTGTGCCCCAAAGGCCCTCCCCCGGTCCCCAAAGGCCCCCCGGGCCCGAGAAGCGCCGCCGGGATGCGCCGTGGGCCCGGAAAGCACCGCAGGATTTGCCGCAGGGATGCACCGCGGGTCATGACAGTGCCATGGGGGATGCGCCGCAGGGAGGCACCGCAGGAAAGCGCCGCAGGATGCGCCGCAGGGATGCGCCGCAAAAAAAAGTAAACTAAAAAGTAAAAATTTCGAAATGTTATCCCCCAAACGCCCTCCTCAGACCCCCAAAGGCCCTCCCCTGGTCCTCAAAGGTCCCTCGGGCTCCCAAAGGGGCAACCGGCCCCCCAAGGGTCCCCCAAACACCCTCCCTGGGCCCCCCAAAGAGTCCCCTCTCCATTTTTTTTAATACTTTTTTATGGCTTTATTATATCTTTTCTGAACAAGATCCATTCATAATGTCATTCCTAAGCCCATTTTCCACCCTCAAAGAGTCCCCTCCCCTATTCGTAAATACTTTCTTGAATTTTTTAACATGGTATTTTTTTAACTTTTTTACGTATCTTAAAATGACATGAAATATGCTTACGGCTCTACCAATCATACTCTGTGTTTGTTCATCGACACGACATGGCTTTCCCACTGGTACTCTATGGCAGGTTATCGACACTACCTAGTTTATTGCATGCATTAAATCAGTATTTTTTACGCAGTGGAAGGATAAACACACAATTCATATCTGTAAAAAAGTGAGGATGAATTATTCAATGAACGTATGTGCACATGATAAAATCATTGTCGTATTGAATACTGACAAGGAGAAATACCTGAACTATGAAACGAGTGCAAGCGGTAACACTATTGGAAATGTATGCATGCGTTGTCATGACAGCGAGAAGTTAGATTTCTTTGGAGTACCCAAGAATTTCAATCGTGTAAACGGTGGATATTCAAGAGTATCATTACCAGAGAAATTAATGCTCAAAGAGAATGCAAACTTAAAAATAATTGTCGATGATCGGGGACAACTCCTTGCTAGGGTTTCTGGTAACACATTACCTGTTGATAAATCCTATCATCATCTTTCCGGAATTAGCATTTTAAAGAGAACAAGAAGGAGAAGACAAGCATACTCCTGCAATAATGTCATTAATCATATCTTGTCAATATGACAAAACTGACATATATGTAAAAATAATGTGACAGTAGACAGTGAAATCACAGGCAGAATAAAAAGGACATTAGCAGACAATATCATCAATGAATATAAAGATGAATTGACGGAAAGTGAAGCGCAAGTGTACTAATAATGTGTAATAATGTATTTAACGTATTTTTATATTAATATTCTACATGTCATTATTTCATTAAAAATATTTTATGCGTTATTTTGTTAAGTTTTCATTATTTTAGGGTATGCTAGAACGTCAAACGTTCAGAATATCTATTGAAAAGATCAGAGATGAAAGAAAAAGAATTTTTTGAGATAAAGATACTACTAGCATGCTCAATTTTTCATAGAAGATGGAAAAGTTCAAGATCTCTTCTGAATTTTACCAAAGAACACAATTCACTTCTAATTTCACCAGAGAAAATAAAATGCTTCCACTTCAGTTTAAGTTCACCGAGACATAAAAAATTTAAAGTTCACTTCTAAATTTTTCTGTAGAAGATAGGAAAAGTTATGCTATGATTATTATTATTTTCCATGGAGATAAAAAGTTTCACTTTAATTCTAAATTTTCTTAAATTCAATTCCGACCTTTCTTAAAGAGTCAAATTTAAAGTTATGTTCTAAATATTTCCCCGGAAGACGAAAAGTTCAACTTCGATTCTGAAATTTTATCAATGAAAATGAAATAAGCTATTGATCATTTCTATTTTCCCAAAATAATAAAAAAATTTTCCCCTTCACTTCAGATTTTTCTCAAACAGATGAAAAAATTTGAAATACTTTTCCAAATTTTTCATAGAAGATAGAAAAGTTCAAGTTCTCTTCTGAATTTTATAAATAAAAATGAAATAAGTTACAGATCAATTCTAATTTCACAAGCGAAAATAAAAAGCTTCCACGTCAGTTTTAAGTTCACAAAGAAATAAAAAATTTTAAGTTCACTTCTAAATTTTTCCGTAGAAGATAGGAAAAGTTATCCTATGATTGTGTTTATTTTCCATGAAGATAAAAAGTTTCACTTTAATTCTAAATTTTCTTAAATTCAATTCCAACCTGTCTCAAAGAGTCAAATTTAAAGTTCTGTTCTAAATATTTCCCCGGGAGAAGAAAAGTTCAACTTCGATTCTGAATTTTCTCAATGAAAATGAAATAAGTTATTGATCATTTCTATTTTCCCAAAATAAATATAAAAATTTTCCACTTCAGTTCAGATTTTTCTCAAACAGATGAAAAATTTAAAATACTGTTCCAAATTTTTCATAGAAGATAGAAAAGTTCAAGTTCTCTTCTGAATTTTAATAAAGAACAAAATTCAATTCTAATTTCACCAGAGAGATAAAAAGCGTACACATCAGTTTTAAGTTCACCAAGACATAAAAAATTTTTAAGTTCAATTCTTAATTTTTTCGAAAAAGAAAGGAAAAGTTATCCTATGATTGTGATTATTTTCCATGAAGATAAAAATTTTCACTTTAATTCTAAATTATCGTCAATTCAGTTCCGTTCGTTCTCGAAGAGTCAAATTTAAAGTTCTGTTCTAAATATTTTCCTGGGAGAAGAAAAGTTCAACTTCGATTCTGAATTTTCTCAATGAAAATGAAATAAGTTATTGATCATTTCTATTTTCCCAAAATAAATATAAAAATTTTCCACTTCAGTTCAGATTTTTCTCAAACAGATGACAAAATTTAAAATACTCTTCCAAAATTTTCATAGAAGTTAAAAAAGTTCAAGTTCTCTTCAGAATTTTACCAAAGAACACAATTCAATTCTAATTTCACCAGAGAAAACAAAAATCTTCCACGTCAGTTCTTTATTTCACAAAGACATAAAGAAATTTAAAGTTCAATTTTAAATTTTTCGGAGGAAGATAGGAAAAGTTATACTATGATTGTAATTATTTTCCATGAAGATGAAAAGTTTCACTTTAATTCTAATTTTCTTAAATCCTGAAATGACATGAAATATGCTTACGGCTCTGCCAATCGTACTCTGTGCTTGCTCATGGACACGACGCGGCTTTCCCACTGGTACTCTATGGCAGGTTATCGACACTACCTAGTTTATTGCATTCATTAAATCAGTATTTTTTACGCAGTGGAAGGATAAACACACAATTCATATCTGTAAAAAAGTGAGGATGAATTATTCGACGAGCGTATGTGCACATGATAAAATCATTGTCGTATTGAATGCTGACAAGGAGAAATACCTGAACTATGAAACGAGTGCAAGCGGTAACACTATTGGAAATGTATGCATGCATTGTCATGACAGCGAGAAGTTAGATTTCTTTGGACTATCGAAATCATTCAAAATTGCTCAAGGTGGATATGCGAGAGTGAGAGCACCAGAGATGATAGTGCTAAAGGAGAATACCAACTTAAAAATAATTGTCGATGATCGAGGGCAACTCCTTGCTTACAGTTCTGGTATCACGATACCTATTGATAGATCCTATTCCCATCGTTTTGGTATTACTATTCAAATGAAAGCAAAGAAGAAAAGAAAGGCCTACTGCTGCACTAATGTAATAAATCATATCATGTCTACCTGCCAGAACTGCCATCTATGTAAAAATAATGTGAGAATAGACAGTGAAATCACATGCAGAATAAAAATGACATTAGCAGACAATATCATAAATGAATATAAAGATGAATTGACGGAAAGTGAAGCGCAAGTGTACTAGTAATGTGTAATAATGTATTTAACGTATTTATATATTAATATTCTACATCTCATTATTTCATTAAAAATATTTTATGCATTATTTTGTTAAGTGTTCATTATTTTAGGGTATGCTAGAACGTCAAACGCTCAGAATATCTATTAAAAAGGTCAGAGATGAAAGAAAAAAAATTTTTAGAGATAAAGATACTACTACCAGACTCAATGTTTCATAGAAGATAGAAAAGTTCAAGATCTCTTCTGAATTTTACCAAAAAACACGATTCAATTCTAATTCCACCAGAGAAAACAAAAATCTTCCACTTTAGTTTATTATTTCACAAAGACATAAAGAAATTTAAAGTTCAATTCTAAATTTTTCTGTAGAAGATACGAAAAGTTATGCTATGATTGTGATTATTTTCCATGGAGATAAAAAGTTTCACTTTAATTCTAAATTTTCTTAAATTCAATCCCGACCTTTCTCAAAGAGTCAAATTTAAAGTTCTGTTCCAAAAGTTAACCCTAACGGGTTAAAGAATTTATCTGAAATTATCTTAAGACTGATACGTTTTTATTCTTTAGAATAGTCCATCGCCACGAAAATTAGACTTTCAAATTCAACATGTCAGGGAACACACTTTCAAGTTCAACATGTTGGAGAACCCTAAATAGTCATCCATAAAAAGGTAAGTTAACCCTAAAAGGTTAAAGAATTTTTCTGAAATTACACTTTCAGATCCAGTATGTCAGGGAACACACTTTCAGGTTCAGCTTGTAGGAGAACCCTAAATGCTCATCCCTAAAAAGGTAAGTTAACCCTAAATGGTTAAAGAATTTCTCTATTTATGTAGAGTTTCAACTAGCTATGGCTAAGTTTGTTAAAGACAAACTATTTTCTTGCGAAAACACAAAATCAGAAAAAATGTTCAATGTTCCTTTAGTACCTACACAATTTGGCTTAAATGAAGATATTTATGCAGAGTTTTAACTAGCTATGGCTAAGTTTGCTAAAGACAAGTTATTTTCTTGATAAAACACACAAACTGAGAAAAAATGATAAATGTTCCTATAGTACCTACGCAATTAGTCTAAAAATGAATATATTTATTCAGAGTTTCAACTAGCTATGGCTAAGTTTGCTAAATACAAGATATTTTCTTGCGAAAACACACAAAATAAGAAAAAAAATGTTCAATGTTGCTTTAGTACCTATGCAATTAGACTAAAAATGAAGATATCTATGCAGAGTTTCAACTAGCTATTTTCTTGTTGATAAAGACAAGCTATTTTCTTGTGAAAACACACAAAATCAGAAAAAATGTTCAATGTTCCATTAGTACCTACTCAATTAGACTAAAAATTAAGATATTTATGCAGAGTTTCAACTATCTATGGCTAAGTTTTCTAAAGACAATCTATTTTCTTGCGAAAACACACAAAATCAGAAAAAATGTTCAATGTTCCTTTAGTACCTACACAATTAGGCTAAAAATGAAGATATTTATGCAGAGTTTCAACTAACTATGGCTAAGTTTACTAAAGACAAGCTATTTTCTTATGAAAACACACAAAATCAGAAAAAATGATCAATGTTCCTTTAGTACCTACGCAATTAGACTTAAATGAAGATATTTATGCAGAGTTTCAACTAGCTATGGCTAAGTTTGTTAAAGACAAACTATTTTCTTGTGAAAACACAAAATCAGAAAAAATAATCAATGTTCCTTTAGTACCTACGCATTTAGGCTAAAAATGAAGATATTTATGCACAGTTTCAACTAGCTATGGCTAAGTTTGCTAAAGACAAGCTGTTTTCTTGTGAAAACACACAAAATCAGAAAAAATGATCACTTTTCCTTTAGTACCTACGCAATTAGACTAAAAATGAAGATATATATGCAGAGTTTCAACTAGCTATGGTTAAGTTTGCTAAAGACAAGCTATTTTCTTGCGAAAACACACAAAATCCGAAAAAAAGATAAATGTTCCGTTAGTACAAAAGAACATAGACTAAAAATTAAGATATGTATGCAGAGTTTCAACTAGCTATGGCTAAGTTTGCTAAAGACAAGCTATTTTCTTGTGAAAACACACAAAATCAGAAAAAATGTTCAATGTTCCTTTAGTACCTACGCAATTAGACTAAAAATGAAGATATCTATGCAGAGTTTCAACTAGCTATGGTTAAGTTTGTTAAAGACAAGCTATTTTCTTGCGAAAACACACAAAATCAGAAAAAATGTTCAGTGTTCCTCTAGTACCTACACAATTAGACTAAAAATGAAGATATCTATGCAGAGTTTCAACTAACTATGGCTAAGTTTACTAAAGACAAGCTATTTTCTTGCGAAAACACACAAACTCAGAAAAAATTTTAAATGTTCCTTTAGTACCTACGTAATTAGGCTTAAATGAAGATATTTATGCAGTTTCAACTAGCTATGGCTAAGTTTGCTAAAGACAAGTTATTTTCTTGCGAAAACACACAAAATCAGAAAAAAAATGTTAAATGTTCCTCTAGTACCTACGCAATTAGGCTGAAATGAAGATATATATGCAGAGTTTCAACTAGCTATGGCTAAGTTTGCTAAAGACAAGCTATTTTCTTGCGAAAACACACAAAATCAGAAAAAATATTGTTTGGTTAGATTAAGTTAGATTATGTTATGTTAGACTACGTACGCGCGAATATAGGTTAGGTTAGGTTTGATTAAGTTAGGTTAGGTTAAGTTAGGTTAGGTTAGATTAAGTTAGGTTAGGTTAAGTTAGGTTAGGATAGGTTAGATTAAGTTAGGTTAGGCTAAGTTAGGTTAGGCTAGGTTAGCCTACTTACGCGCGCGTACGTAGGCTAACCTAGCCTAACCTAACTTAGCCTAACCTAACTTAATCTAACCTATCCTAACCTAACTTAACCTAACCTAACTTAATCTAACCTAACCTAACTTAACCTAACCTAACTTAATCCAACCTAACCTAACCTATCTGCGCGCGTACGTAGGCTAACCTAACCTAATCTAACTTAATCTAACCTAACAATATTTTTTCTGATTTTGTGTGTTTTCGCAAGAAAATAGCTTGTCTTTAGCAAACTTAGCCATAGCTAGTCAAAACTCTGCATATATATCTTCATTTCAGCCTAATTGCGTAGGTACGAGAGTAACATTGAACATTTTTTTTTTCTGATTTTGAGTGTCTTTTCATGAAAAAAATTTGTATTTAGCAAACTTAGCCGTAGCTAGTTGAAACTCTGCACAAATATCTTCATTTAAGCCTAATTGCGTAGGTACTAAAGGAACATTTAACATTTTTTCTGAGTTTGTGTGTTTACGCAAGAAAATAGCTTGTCATTAGTAAACTTACCCATAGCTAGTTGAAACTCAGCATAAATATCTTCATTTTTAGTCTAATTGTGTAGGTACTAAAGGAACATTGATCATTTTTTCTGATTTTGTGTGTTTTCACAAGAAAATAGCTTGTCTTTATCAAACTTAGCCATAGCTATTTGAAACTCTGCATAGATATCTTCATTTTTAGTCTAATTGCGTAGGTACTAAAGGAACATTGATCATTTTTTCTGATTTTGTGTGTTTTCACAAGAAAATAGCTTGTCTTTAGCAAACTTAGCCATAGCTAGTTGAAACTCTGCATAAATATCTTCATTTTTAGCCTAATTGCGTAGATACTAAAGGAACATTGATCATTTTTTCTGATTTTGTGTGTTTTCACAAGAAAATAGCTTGTCTTTAGCAAGTTAGGTTAAACCTAACCTAAAAGTTAGGTTAGGCTAAGTTAGGTTAGGCTAGGTTAGCCTACGTACGCGCGCGTACGTAGCCTAACCTAGGCTAACCTAGCCTAACCTAACTTAATCTAACCTATCCTAACCTAACTTAACTTAACCTAACTTAATCTAACCTAACTTAACCTAACCTAACTTAATCCAACCTAACATAACCTAACCTCTCTGCGCGCGTACGTAGGCTAACCTAACCTAATGTAACTTATTCTAATCTAACGATATATTTTCTGATTTTGTGTGTTTTTGCAAGAAAATAGCTTGTCTTTAGCAAACATAGCCATAGCTAGTTGAAACTCTGCATAAATATCTTCATTTCAACCTAATTGCGTAGCTACTAAAGGAACATTGAACATTTTTTTTTCTGATTTTGTGTGTTTTCGCAAGAAAATAGCTTGTCTTTAGCAAACTTAGCCATAGCTAGTTGAAACTCTGCATAAATATCTTCATTTAAGCCTAATTATGTAGGTAATAAATGAACATTGAAAATTTTTTCTGAGTGTGTGTGTGTTCGCAAGAAAATAGCTTTTCTTTAGTAAACTTAGCCATAGTTAGTTGAAACTCTGCATAGATATCTTCATTTTTAGTCTAATTGTGTAGGTACTAAAGGAACATTGAACATTTTTTCTGATTTTGTGTGTTTTCGCAAGAAAATAGCTTCTCTTTAGCAAACTTAGCCATAGCTAGTTGAAACTCTGCATAGTCTAGTTGCGTATGTACTAAAGGAACATTGAACATTTTTTCTGATTTTGTGTGTTTTCACAATAAAATAGCTTGTCTTTAGCAAACTTAGACATAGCTAGTTTAAACTATGAATAAATATCTTAATTTTTAGTCTAATTACGTAGGTACTAAGGGAACATTGATCATTTTTTCTGATTTTGTGTGTTTTCACAAGAAAATAGCATGTCTTTAGCAAACTTAGCCATAGCTAGTTGAAACTCTGCATATATATCTTCATTTTTAGTCTAATTGCGTAGGTACTAAAGGAACATTGTAAATTTTTTCAGATTTTGATTTTTTTCTTAAGAAAACAGCTTGTCTTTACAAAACTTAGCCATAGCTAGTTGAAACTCTGCATAAATTTCTTCATTAAATTATAATTGCGTAGGTACTAAAGGAACATTGTGCATTTTGTCTGATTATGTGTGTTTTCGCAAGAAAATAGCTTGTCTTTAGCAAACTTAGCCATAGATAGTTGAAACTCTGCATAAATATCTTCATTTTTAGTCTAATTGCGTATCTACTAATTGAAAATTGAACATTTTTCTGATTTTTTGTGTTTTCACAAGAAAATAGCTTGTCTTTATCAACAAGAAAATAGCTAGTTGAAACTCTGCATAGATATCTTCATTTTTAGTCTAATTGCGTAGGTACTAAAGGAACATTGAACATTTTTTTTCTTATTTTGTGTGTTTTCGCAAGAAAATAGCTTGTCTTTAGCAAACTTAGCCATAGCTAGTTGAAACTCTTAATAAATATCTTCATTTTTAGTCTAATAGCGTAGGTACTATAGGAACAATGATCATTTTTTCTGAGTTTGTTTGTTTTCTCAAGAAAATAACTTGTCTTTAGCAAACTTAGCCATAGCTAGTTGAAACTCTGCATAAATATCTTCATTTAAGCCTAATTGCGTAGGTACTAAAGGAACATTGAACATTTTTTCTGATTTTGTGTGTTTTCACAAGAAAATAGTTTGTCTTTAACAAACTTAGCCATAGCTAGTTGAAACTCTACATAAATAGAGAAATTCTTTAACCATTTAGGGTTAACTTACCTTTTTATGGATGAGCATTTAGGGCTATCCAACATGCTGAACCTGAAAGTGTGTTCCCTGACATACTGGATCTGAAAGTGTAATTTCAGAAAAATTCTTTAACCTTTTAGGGTTAACTTACCTTTTTATGGATGACTATTTAGGGTTCTCCAACATGTTGAACTTGAAAGTATGTTCCCTGACATGTTGAATATGAAAGTCTAATTTTCGTGGTGAAGGACTATTCTAAAGAATAAAAACATCTCAGGCTTAAGATAATTTCAGAAAAATTCTTTAACCTTTTAGGGTTAACTTTTGGAACAGAACTTTAAATTTGACTCTTTGAGAAAGGTCGGGATTGAATTTAAGAAAATTTAGAATTAAAGTGAAACTTTTTATCTCCATGGAAAATAATCACAATCAGAGCATAACTTTTCCTATCTTCTACAGAAAAATTTAGAATTGAACTTTAAATTTCGTTATGTCTTTGTGAAATAATGAACTTAAGTGGAAGATTTTTGTTTTCTCTGGTGAAATTTGAATTGAATTGTGTTCTTTGGTAAAATTCAGAAGAGATCTTGAACTTTTCTATCTTCTATGAAACATTGAGTCTGCTAGTAGTATCTTTATCTCTAAAAATTCTTTTTCTTTCATCTCTGACCTCTTTAATAGATATTCTGAGAGTTTGACGTTCTAGCATACCCTAAAATAATGAATACTTAACAAATTTATGCATAAAATATCTTTACTGAAATAATGATATGTTGAATATTAATATATAAATACGTTAAATACATTATTACACATTACTAATGCACTTGCGCTTGACTTTTTATCAATTCATCTTTATATTCACTGATGATATTGTATGCTAATGTCCTTTTTATTATGCCTGTGATTTCACTGTCTATTCTCACATTATTTTTACATAGATGGCAGTTCTGGCAGGTAGACATGATATGATTTCTTACACTAGTGAAGCAGTAGGCCTTTCTTTTCTTCTTTGCTTTCATTTGAATAGTAATACCAGAACGATGGGAATAGGATCTATCAATAGGTATCGTGCTACCAGAACTGTAAG
This sequence comes from Artemia sp. Qi Xiang Cuo, assembly GCF_049724085.1. Lineage (NCBI taxonomy): Eukaryota > Metazoa > Arthropoda > Branchiopoda > Anostraca > Artemiidae > Artemia > Artemia sp. Qi Xiang Cuo. The sequence continues at coordinate 558,065 of NC_142796.1, read as the reverse complement.
CAAGAAGTTGTCCCCGATCATCGACAATTATTTTTAAGTTGGCATTCTCCTTTAGCACTATCATCTCTGGTGCTCTCACTCTCGCATATCCACCTTGAGCAATTTTGAATGATTTCGATAGTCCAAAGAAATCTAACTTCTCGCTGTCATGACAATGCATGCATACATTTCCAATAGTGTTACCGCTTGCACTCGTTTCATAGCTCAGGTATTTCTCCTTGTCAGTATTCAATACGACAATGATTTTTTCATGTGCACATACGTTCGTCGAATAATTCATCCTCCCTTTTTTACACATATGAATTGTGTGTTTATCCTTCCACTGCGTAAAAAATACTGATTTAATGCATGCAATAAACTAGGTAGTGTCGATAACTTGCCATAGAGTACGAGTGGGAAAGCCGCTTCGTGTCCATGAACAAGCACATAGTACGATTGGCAGAACCATAAGCATATTTTATTTCATTTCAGGATTTAAGAAAATTAAATTTATAGTGAAACTTTTCATCTTCACGGAAAATAATCACTATCATAGTATAACTTTTCCTATATTCCACCGAAAAATATAGAATTGAACTTTAAATTTATATATGTATTTGTGAAATAAAGAACTGACGTGGAAGATTTTTGTTTTCTCTGGTGAAATTAGAATTGAATTTTGTTCTTTGGTAAAATTATGAAGATAACTTAAACTTTTTTAACTTCTATGAAAAATTTGGAACAGTATTTTAAATTTTGTCATCTGTTTGAGAAAAATCTGAACTGAAGTGGAAAATTTTTATATTTATTTTGGGAAAATAGAAATGATCAATAACTTATTTCATTTTCATTGAGAAAATTCAGAATCGAAGTTGAACTTTTCTTCTCCCAGGAAAATATTTAGAACAGAACTTTAAATTTGACTCTTCGAGAACGAACGGAACTGAATTGAAGATAATTTAGAATTAAAGTGAAAATTTTTATCTTCATGGAAAATAATCACAATTATAGGATAACTTTTCCTATCTTCTTCTGAAAAATTTTGAATTGAACATAAAATATTATATTTCTTTGTTAACTTAAAACCTATTTGGAAGATTTTTATCTATCTGGTGAAATTAGAATTTAATTGTTTTCTTTAGTAAAATTCAGAAGATAAATTGAAATTTTCTATCTTCTATGAAAAATTTTGAACAGTATTTTAATTTTTTCATCTGTTTGAGAAAAATGTGATCATAAGTGGGAAATTTTTACCTTTATCGTGTGAAAATTGGAATTAACATTAAATTATTTCATTTCATTTTTGAAATTAAGACTCTGATTTGAAATGTCGTAACCAAGAGGGAATAGTTATACGATAAATGCAAATTGTATAGGGAAGTCAGGTTGGACTTGAATTCAAGAAAATTTAGAATTAAAGTGAAACTTTTTATCTTCATGGAAAATAAACACAATCATAGGATAACTTTTCCTATCTTCTACGGAAAAATTTAGAAGTGAACTTAAAATTTTTAATGTCTTGGTGAACTTAAAACTGACGTGGAATATTTTTATTGTCGCTTGTGAAAATCTAATTTATAAGTTACTTATTTACTTTTTATTAATAAAATTAAGAAGAGAACTTGAACTTTTCTATATTCTTTTAATAATTTTATCATGTATTTTATATTTTTTAATAAGTTTGAAAAAAATATGAAGTGAAGTGGAAATTTTTTATATTATTTTGGGAAAATAGAAATGATCAATAGCTTATTTCATTTTCATTGAGATAATTTCAGAATCGAAGTTGAACTTTTCGTCTTCCGGGGAAATATTTAGAACATAACTTTAAATTTGACTCTTTAAGAAAGGTCGGAATTGAATTTAAGAAAAGTTAGAATTAAAGTGAAACTTTTTATCTTCATGGAAAATAATCATAATCATAGCATAACATTTCTATCTTATAGAGACAAATTTATAAGTGAACTTTAAATTTTCTATGTCTCTGTGAGCTTAAAACTGAAGTGGAATAATTTTATTTTCTCTTGTGAAATTAGAAGAGAATTGTTTTCTTTGGTAAAATTCGGAAGAGATCTTGAACTTTTCTGTCTTCAAAGAAAAATTGAGCATTCTAGTAGTATCTTTATCTCTAAAAATTCTTTTTCTTTAATCTCTGATCTTTTCAATAGATATTCTTAACGTTATGACGTTCTAGCATACCCTAAAATAATGAACACTTAACAAAATAATGCATAAAATATTTTTAATGAAATAATGACATGTAGAATATTAATATAAAAATACGTTAAATACATTATTACACATTATTAGTACATTTGCGCTTCACTTTCCGTCAATTCATCTTTATATTCATTGATGATATTGTCTGCTAATGTCCTTTTTATTCGGCCTGTGATTTCACTGTCTACTGTCACATTATTTTTACATAAATGGCAGTTTTGGCATATTGACAAAATATGATTAATGACATTATTGCAGTATTATGCTTGTCTTCTTCTTCTTGTTCTCTTTAAAATGCTTATACAGGAAAGATGATAATAGGATATATCAACAGGTAATGTGTTACCAGAAACCCTAGCAAGGAGTTGTCCCAGATCATCGACAATTATTTTTAAGTTTGAATTTTCTTTGAGCACTAATTTCTCTGGTAATGTTACTCTTGAATATCCACCGTTTACACGATTGAAATTCTTGGGTACTCCAAAGAAATCTAACTTCTCGCTGTCATGACCACTCATGCATACATTTCCAATAGTGTTACCGCTTGCACTCGTTTCAAAGTTCAGGTATTTCTCCTTGTCAGCATTCAATACGACAATGATTTTTTCATGTGCACATACGTTCGTTGAATAATTCATCCTCACTTTTTTACAGATATGAATTGTGTGTTTATCCTTCCACTGCGTAAAAAATACTGATTTAATGCATGCAATAAACTAGGTAGTGTCAATAACCTGTCATAGAGTACCAGTGGGAAAGCCACGTCGTGTCCATGAACAAACACAGAGTATGATTGGTAGAGCCGTAAGCATATTTCATGTCATTTTAAGATACGCAAAAAAGTTAAAAAAATACCATGTTAAGAAATTCAAGAAAGTATTTACGAATTGGGGAGGGGACTCTTTGAGGTTGGAAAATGGGCTTAGGAATGACATTATGAATGGAACTTGTTCAGAAAAGATATAATAAAGCCATAAAAAAGTATTAAAAAAATGGAGTGGGGACTCTTTGGGGGGCCCAGGGAGGGTGTTTGGGCGACCCTTGGGGGGCTGGTTGCCCCTTTGGGAGCCCGAGGGACCTTTGAGGACCAGGGGAGGGCCTTTGGGGGTCTGAGGAGGGCGTTTGGGGGATAAAATTTCGAATTTTTACTTTTTAGTTTACTTTTTTTTTGCGGCGCATCCCTGCGGCGCATCCTGCGGCGCTTTCCTGCGGTGCCTCCCTGCGGTGCATCCCCCGCGGCGCTTTCCTGACCCGCGGCGCATCCCTGCGGCACATCCGGCGGCGCTTGCCTGGCCCACGGCGCATCCCGGCGGCGCTTCTCGGGCCCGGGGGACCTTTGGGGACCGGGGGAGGGCCTTTGGGGCACAGGGGGGCCTTTGGGAGTCTGGGGGACACTTGAGGATCGATTGGTCCTTTGGGAGCCGGTTGGCCCTTTGGGGGCCGGGGGAGGACCTTTGGGGGTCCGGGGGGACAGTTGGGGGCCTGGGGGACATTTGGGGACGGGTTTAGGGCCTTTGGGACCCCATTGGTCCTTTGGGAGCTCGATGGGCCTTTGGGAGGCCCGGGGATGGCCTTTGGGGGTCTGTGTGGACCTTTGGGGAGGCTGATGGATCGGGGGGCGCCGGGGAGCCCTTGGAGGCCCGGGAGGATGGTGGTGGGGGTCCGGGGTACCCGGGGTGGGGCATGAGGGCCCTGTGCGGCCCCAAGGAATGCCGGTGAGGGTCTGTGGAGGGCGTGTGGCGGGTTGGGGCTCTATGGGAGCTTGGGGGACCTCTGAGTACCGGGGGGCTGCCTTGGGGGTTGTGGTGGGGGATCGGAACCCTTTGGGGTTGGGGTAGAGGACCTCACAACACTGTTCAAATGGAACTTGTGTATTATAACGACCACAGAGTTTCACCCTCAAATTCTCTTCTAAAACCTTTCCTAAAATCTTCTTTCAAAATGTCTCTAACTGTTTCACCGAAATAACCCCATAAAATAGATGAAACGGTTTCGCCCAAATAATCCCTAAACGTAATTTCAGCGTGTTCCTTTTGTTTGGCATCTCTGAGCTAACGCATTTCAAATTTCTTGGAAACCCTTTCCTACTTTAATCTCTACATCTCATAAATTTTCCTAGCTAAACTATTAGGGTTTCGTTAGAATATCAATTTATCTCTCCGACTTAAAGCTCCGTGAAGCCGTATTTAAAAATAGAATTTCTATCTCTTTAGACTCACGCATAATTCCAAGATAACATGTGATGTCAATTATTATTCCTGACACTAAAGATCAATGAAGACCTATTTAAAAATAGAATATTAATTTTTCTCTCTGACCTAAAGAACGTTTATCCCTCAGACCTAAGATTAAAGAAGCCTTAATGTTTCTTAATTCTCCCCTTCGTGAATCAATAATTTCCCCTAGCGATTATGTAAATCAAGTTCACAGGTACTACTCGTGACAGGACCACGTGGTTTATGGTTTTCCATGTGAGAAAATTCCTGTTTTTCCAAGTGAGAAAATTCCTGTTTTTTCATTCTCACTGAGAAAACCATATAACAGACATGAATTGCTGTTGACATCCATAAATGTGACAAAGTTCCTGTTTTTCAAATTCTCACTGACAAAAACCATTAAACATCCATGAAAAACATCAAATAAATCGACCGACACACATAACCATCCATGAATTATGTAAAAAAAGTTATAGGTGGCAGCAGGGATGCGTGATCGGAGTAGCACCTCCCTCTCTACTCTTATATAAACTGTGATAATTATATAAACTGTGGCTAAGATCAAATACCTAAGTAATACACTACAGAATTGCATACTGTCCCTGGAAATTCTATGAGAAAATCCCAATGTTGTTCTCTTGCAGGCTGGAATTATGAAGAGGGTGGCTACGAAGGCTACTTTTTTATAAGTGGGACCAGGGGTGGTACGTATGGGGGACAGGGCAGGACACTCCCCCCCCAAAATGTTTTCAGCCTGTCGGTAAAAACAGTTGAATTGGTAAAATAGTGACACGAACCGCACTATTTTATTTGCGAAGCTTAATTTTTTTTTTGTTAGGGTAAATAGGCTGATGGAAATATTCTACAAAAAATCAGTGAAAAAACGTCAGTCTCGGTCGGTGAACAACATAAAATCAGTAATTTTAAAAGCATTATTACCAGAATCAGTCGATAAAAATGATCAACCTGTCGGTAAAATCCATTGCTCCCCCTTCCTTAAAAGTTTTGGCTAGTGAAGCCTCTGAGTGGGACATCAAAATATGCGGAGGGTATAGAAGAGGTCAGTACCGATCATGGAGAGGCGCTGAGAGGGGTTGTACCTCCATCCAAACCGGGGCCTTCCGCGGGGGCGTTTCCAGCCATGTGCAGGGTGTCAGAATTAAATAGTGTGGCGGCGGGTGTTTTAGCTTGCGTACGGAATGAATAACTTAACCACCGCAAGGTTTGGGCAATGAGCTGACCAGAATGGGATATCTGGTTTTTTAGTGTCAGCAGTTGAGTATTCGAGACAACATCGTACCATCTGATTACTTTGATTTGTCTCTAGAACTTTTTCTTGTGCCATCACTAACAGAAGCAAGGGCTTAGCTCCAACATTTTTATTGGGTTGGGGGGGGGGGGCAAAAGAGGTTCACATCCGGAGAGTCAACAGTATGGGGTATATAATATTTTCCCCCTCCAAACTATTGGGGGGCAACTGCCCCCCCCTACCCGTCCCAAACGACGCCACTGAACAGAAGCAGCAGCTGACCAGGTTTCAGTGCTGGGAGCTATGGGGGGTTATAATTTTTATCTCTGACCTTGACAACAATTAAATAAAAAAAACAAGTTTTTTAACTGAAAATAAGGAACGACGTTGAAACTTAAAACGAACAGAAATTATTCCGTATATGAAAGGGGCTGTCCCCTCCTCAACGCCTCGCTCTTTACGCGAAAGTTTTTCATTGTTAAAAAAAGAGTTGTGAGAAAGTAAAACTTTAGCGTAAAGAGCGAGGCGTTGAGGAGGGGACAGCCCCTTTCATATATGGAATAATTTCTGTTCGTTTTAAGTTTCAACGTCGTTCCTTACTTTCAGTTAAAAAAACTTGTTTTTCTTATTTAATTTTTCAACGTTTTTGGATTAATGCAAGTTTTGATTTTGGCTCACCGTACATGAATAATTAAAACTAAATTTGAATATTGATTTTACTTCTATTTGGTTAAATGGATTTCTCGAAACTTGTTTAATTTTATTTACGAACGTTTCTATTAGTAATAAATATGCATCACTTACGAATTAACTTACGTAGCGAACTTCTATATTTATATTTTTTTAATACGTATATTAGAGGGTTCGCCCCCTAGACAATACCTTGCTCTTGAAGCTAAAGTTCGAATTTTGTTCCAATTCTTTAAAAATGACCCCTTAATCACAAATGCCGTTAATTAGAATAAATAGCTCTTATGAAAGTACTAAAAAATCTTTTGCTTAAAGAGCGAGGTATTGACTAGGGGGTGAACCTAATCATATACGTAATGTTTTCTGTCGTTTTATGTACTGATGTTGCTCCTTACTTTCAGTTGAAAACTTGTATTTTTTATATATAATTTCTGATCTTTTTTTTAAATGATATTGGGAAATCCGGCGCCCCTTCATAGCAATGTCCCTTCCCCCATGAAAACTTCCTTCATGGAAATATCCTCCCACATAACCCCCGAACCCCCCCCCCCACTACCAGTAAAAATCCCCCCTGAAAACGTCTGTATACTTCCCAATAACCAATACTATATGTTAACATTGGGTGAAGTTCATAACTTTCAGCCCTCCCCCCGGGGACTTCGGGGGATTAAGTCATCCTAAAAGACATAGTCATCATATTTTCGACCATGCTGAACAAAAGGGTTATCTCAAAATTTTGATCGAGTGACTTTGGGAAATAATGAGCGTGTGAAGGGGCCTAGTTGCCCTCAATTTTTTGGTCAATTAAAAAGGGCACTAAAACTTTTAATTTTCGTTCTAATGAGCCCTCTCGCGATATTCTAGGATCACTGGGTCGATACGATCACCCCTGGAAAAAAAAAACAAAAAAAAACAACAAATGAACACGCATCCGTGATCTTCTTCTGGCAAAAAATGCAAAAGTCCACATTTTTGTAGATAGGAGCTTGAAACCTCTGCAGTAGGGTTCTCTGATACGCTGAATATGACGGTGTGATTTTCATCAAGGTTATATAGCTTTTACAGGGTCTTTCCCCCTTTTTTGAAAATCAGCCAAATTTTCTCAGGCGCTTAACTTTTGATGGGTAGCACTAAACTTGATGAAACTTATATATTTGAAATCAGCATTAAAATCTGATTCTTTGATGTATCTATTGGTATCAAAATTCCGTATTCTCGAGTTTCGGTTGCCATTGAGCCGGGTCGCTACTTACTTACAGTTCGTTACCACGAACTGCTTGATTTGCGCTACGAACAGCTAAAGTAAAAGATTCTCCTAAGACAAAAGCGTGATTGCCATTTCAAAACGTCATGGCTATCTCTAGAGCCACTAGTCTAAATAACTTAAATCTTTCACAGGCATGTTTGTTGGGTCTTGGAGAATTCAGATTTATCCATAGCCCCAGGGTTGGAGAGAGGTGGCTGTAAGGTTTTCCATTCTTTGGCTCTTGTTGATCTAAAATTTCAGTAGACAATAGCCATCGTCTAGGAAACATCAAATATTAAAGATGATTTGAATGGGGGGGGGGGGGGTATCAGGGGTTGAAGGCTGTTTCCTGTAAGAGTCCTTGACTTGAACCAATAATCTCCAATTTAAGGAGGTTATTTCGCTTTTTGGATATTTCTCTTACTATAAGAAATTGTCTGACTTTTTGTCTTATGTCAGTTTTGACAATTGTTTTTCTAAGCAATTTTTTCATCTTATTTTATTTCGTATGTATGGGCATGAGATATAGCAAAAAGGGACCGAGAATGGATAAGGTCTCCGAAATTAGAGACAAGAGTTGATACGCTCCTGTAAAATGAGAGTCGATAAACTTCTATAAAGTGTTGGATATTTGTGTTCAACATAAAAAAAAAATGAAGCATATTTTCTTTGAAAAATTGTTTGTTTTTTTCTAAGCAAACCTGTAGTTAAATTTTCCGTGGAAAATCCATTGAATGGAAGGCAAGCTTAGGCACATACGCAAGAATTTTTGTCAGCGGGGGGGGGGGCAGTAATAGAAAAACAAATTTCATTCTTAATCTGAACTAAAAGTGAACAAAAATTTAGGAAAATCTGGGAATTTTTGGGAGGAGAGGCTTGGTCACCGAGGCCCTGCTCCTGGATAACTCTCTGGACAAGCTAATTCTACTAGCTATATGTATGAACTGTTTTAGTCCATTTATTACTGCTGTTAACTCTGTAAACTATTAAATTAAAAAAAAATGATAAGAAAACAAATAAAAAACAAGTTTTTTTTCTAAAGAAAGTAAGGAGCAACATTAAAACGAGCAGAAATTATTACGTGTATGAGGGGGTCACACCCTCATCAATACCTAGCTCTTTACGCTAAAGTTCGAATTTTGTCCCAATTCTTTAAGAATGACTCCTTTTGAATAAACAAAACATTACATATTTTGAATAAACGTCGAAATTCGATTCTTTTGATGTACCTATCGTTTATCAGGACTCTGTTTCTTAGAGTTTCGGATACTATTGAGCCGCATTGCTCCTTACGTACAGTTTGTTACCATGAACTGTTTGATGCAGCTTTTTTGAGTTTCTATGCTTGATTACAAAGTCATTGCCATAATGTTCTCATTAAAGCAAGGAACCTCAGTTGGAAACTAATCACTCCAGAGCTATACAATTACTTACGGTGGATCAGTTTTCTTTCAAATGTACGTTTTACTTTTTCTCAACGCCCTAGCAAACCCTTTGAACCCCTTTGTATTTTGCTGTTTTTACCCCTGGTGAAACTAATTACCACTTTTGTAACATTCAAATAAAAAATAATTTGAACTAGATGGCACAGGGCAGTTTTGTCCCAAAGTGGCCATTAACAATAATTCCCCGGAATAAGCCTTTGTTTTCAAAAAGAAAAGTAGCCCGAAATTATAAATCCTGCTTTTTTAAAAATTATTGGGAAAAATATTGGGAGCACAGAGGCCTCATTTAGAGAAGTTATTACTAGAAAATCAATTTCTTTTGAAGCCGAGGCTGACGCTAAATGTATTGATGGCTTTTTTGCCTAAAGATGTGTTTGTGAGATCCTAGGGGTATTTTGATTAAATCTAAATTATCTGATTAAATTATTTGATTAAGTCTATTATCCAAATTTCGATACCTCTGGGTAAAATCTATATGCTGATTCGAAAAACCCCTCCACTGTCTCCTGTGTGATCGTTTATTATCATCACTAGTATTGGCCAAATTGCAACACCTTTGGGGAAAGGTTTAATGCTATTTTTTTTAATCACACCCGCTTCCTGTTTTAATCTGTGTCGTTTCTTAAAAAAGAGACGGTAAATGGTAACTGTTAGGTCACCTTTGCCTTCCCTTTGGCATTTTCCTCCATAACTTGTGACTTTGGTCCTTAGCTTGTGACTTTGGGAAAAGCATATAAACAATACCCTCAAAAAGTACATAATTCTTATTATTTAGTTTCTTTGGATTGTATTTCAAACCTTGGAATTTTTTTTTGCAAGTGAACCTTAGAATATCATTACATTCTTAGTGGCGATCCTAATATTCTTGGCCCGTCTTTAGAATAATGAATAATTTCGTTGGGGCCAATTCACAAAGCAAAGCATGTATTTTTGCATAATCTTAATAGCATGTAATCTATTACTTTTAGACCTTTTTGATTACTTACTTAAGATTTTTCTTCATAGCTATTTCATCAGGCCGGCTTCGACCTCCTGGCAGTGACGAAATCAAGGACGGTCAGTGGCTTGGAGTTACTGTGCGAAGCCAAGGACCTGGTAAAAAAGTTTTGGTAAGTATCCGTTGGTAGCTCAAGTCAAATTGCGTAAGTAAATTGGCTAATTCTGAACAGGAGAGGCCTAACTTTCACCTATTCTTATAAAATGAATGGGAATAATAGTATCCTTCATAAATTTCCAAACTGTTCTTCTTATATTTTCAAATTCTACTGTGCATATTGCATCCTTGTGAAACCAAGGACTTAATACAAAAGTTTTGGTAATTATCCAAAGCGAAATTTCTGTTTCATTATGCACCTAAACTCACTCAGCTTTGATCTATTCTTGAAAGTAGGGTCTTTAAGTATTGCCAAACTGGTACTCTGTGAAGCCGAGGACCTAATACAGAAATTCTGGTAAGCATCCGTGAGGAACTCCAGTTTTATTGTGTGCTTGACCTTGCCCAGATTTGAACTATACGTGTAAAATAGGAAATTTTCTAATAAGGTTTTCTTCGTGTGTTTCTGGATTTTTGTAAAGCCCTAAATTATTTATGACTAGCCCAGTTTTCTCTAACTTTATCACTGAGTGAAGACATTTTGTTTCTTTTTTTAAACTTTTGATCTGGCGTTTATAATTAGCTTGTTAAATATTCGTAACTTTAATGAGAGTGTTGTATTCTATGGAATTCCATACCCCCCTAATCTTAGTTAACAGAGGTCCATCACAGGGGGGGGGGGCAAATTATAACATCTTTTAAGGGAATAGATTTCACTCACCAATTTATGGGGAATCCCCCTGTGTCTGTTTTGTTATCCCATAATTTGAGTTTATTACTTGCTTCAGTTTTTAAGAATCCGTTGATAACTTTAATGTAGAATATTAATAACTAGACATATGAGAATCAAATCTTAGGGTTGTATAACTCAAACTCGGGCTACTGATGCTTGATTAGATTTAGATTCAATCGGGTTTAATTAAAACAAATAGAAATAAATAAAAATAAATAAACTTCTCTATGCATAAAACGCACGTTGAGTCCCTTAAAAAAATAACGATTCCTCCTAATCACGCTTTCCGACTCTCGATTTACTCCTCAACACAACCACATTCCTCAACAATACAATTGAATATCTAAGAGATTCCCCCCATCCTCCCCAAAAGCACAGCTACCTTAACCTTATAAAATAATAATCAATAAATATAACAAAAAAACAAACCGAGATAATAATGAAACAAACTCAATTATTAATAAACTCTATTTATTGAAATTCAATAAGATATTTTTTCAAATTGTTTTTAAAAGACCCAAGGGAGCTCCTACATCTCAGCTCTTGTGGAAGCATGTTCCACACTTTCGCGCACGCCACATCCGGTGCAAAATCCGACCGTACTGTAGGTGTTCGTCTCACCAGAAGGTTTGAGGCAGATCTCATGTTCCTAGGATGCTGTTCCGATACCAACTGGAATAGACTGTGGAATGTTGATGGAAGTAATCCGGAGAAAAATTTGAAAACGATAACTGAGCACGATAAATGATACAGTGATTCACGGGAAAGAAAATCATCCATATTTACAATTATTTTCAGGGCACGTTTGTGGATTGAATCAAGCCTTTTCACGTGGGATGTAAATGTTGACTGCCAAATTGACGAAAAATACTGCAGATGAGGCTTGATAAGTCCATCATAAAGTAGACGAAGGGTTTTTTGAGGGAATGTGTGTTTCAGTTTCCTGATAATCCCAAGATTACGGGAGAGCTTCAGTTCCACAGCGTGGATATGATTTATGAAGGATAACTTTTCGTCAAAGAGTACACCTAGGTACCTGACATAGCCAGTTTTTGGTCATCTGATCGTTCCTCGATAAGTCGTTATTCTCGATATCTATGGGCGAAGAGGTCGAATCCTTGAGAAGAAGAGAACGCAAGATTTGTCAACATTTATTACAAATCGATTTGGATCCATTCAAATGTAAGTTTTTTCTAAGATGAACTCAAGTTTACTCTGAAGCACTGACATGTCAGTGTCACAAGGGATTATTATATTGTCATGTACGAACGCCATAAGTTCATCCGATTCGGCACAGCTGCTTAAAGATTCTAGGTTATAACATTGTTAAAAGCAACGTGAAATCTTCGAGCTAGGGCTCAGAACGCGACTTAGGTTATTCATATGAACCAGGAATAACAGTGGGCCTAAGATTGAGCCTTGCGGCACACCGAAATTGACAACGGTGTCATTCAGCGGATCTTCTCCTATATAAAGACGTCGGCTACTAAGGTAAGACCGGAACCATCGTAGAGTCTCCCCTCTAACTTCAATGTGCTCTATTTTACATAATAGAATCCCATGATCAATACTGTCAAACGCTTTTTTTATGTCAAGCAAAATAGCAGCTGGCACAAGTCCCAGGTCAAGTGCTTTAATAATGAATAGGCTTCGTGGTGCCAGGGCATCTTCTGTCGAGTGTCCAGGTCTGATTCCCAATTGGCGTTGGTTAAGGACTCCCTTAGCTTCCAGAGAAGAGTAAAGTGGGTTCTTCATAGGTTTTTCAAACACTTTGGAAAACACCGAAAGAATAGAGATGGGTCGAAAGTTAGACGGGTCGTCCTGAGGACCACCTTTGCGGAGGGGAACTATTCTTGCCTTCTTGAGAAGTGATGGAAACAAACCTGTCTCCAAAGAGAGGTTTACCAAATGTGTTAAAGGTTGTAGTACGGACGGCAATACTGCTTTCAACAGTTTAGTATGGACGTGGTCAAATCCAGAGGCAGATGCTTCCCTCAAGCCTTTGACAATCATCGAAACGTCCGCCGCAGTTACAGGAATGAGTGCCATCGACTTGACACACGCTGGGCCCAAAAATCCCTGTAGGATTTTCTGGGTGGTAGCACTGTGTTAGCCGTTTTTTCTCCAATTTTGGTGAAGAAGGTACAAAGAGCTTTTGCAATTTGTGGTGGTTCAGTCAAGGTTTCTCGATCAACCGTAATTTTGGATGGTTGTTCAGGCTGTTGGTTATTCGGTCGTAACACTGAATTGACTATTTTCCATACTTTCCTTCCATCCTTCCCACTTTCGGCTAGCCTTTGATTAAAGTAATCCCTTTTAGCTTTTCTGAGAACTGACCGTAGGCATTTCTTATAAATTTCATAACTCCGCAAGCTAGCTACATTTGGTAGAATACGGTATTCCGCCTTAAGATTATTCTTTTTATTGATGCACCTGAGTAAACTTTCTGTAACCCAAATTGGGCAAATTGGTGCGTTTTGTCGTCCACGTTTCTTTATTTTTTCTTTAAAACAACATGCCTCATATAGTGTTGTAAATGTACTGTGAAAAATTTCAAATCCTTCATTTAGATCTCCTTTCTCCATAACGCTATCCCAGGTCGTTTTTTCCAATTACTCGTTAAGTAACCGTAAGTTTTCTACACATAGATATAAAACTGGAATATAATCTCTAGTTTTTGAAAATAACATTTTTTCCCTTGATGTTTTGAAAACGGTACATAAGGGGAAGTGGTCCGACATGTCACTGATGATTACTGAAGCCGAGAGTGGAGGTAGAGTAGAGAAAACATTGTCTATTAGTGAATTAGTACTCTCAGTTACTCTCGTTGGGATAGTTGTCGACGTGTAAAAATTAGATCCAGACATAAGAGTGAGAAGTTCATTAGCGATATTAGTTAGGGGATAGGCTAGGTTGATGTTGAAATCACCCATGATGACCACATCATGATTCTGTTTTTCAAACATTTGGAGTGTTTCCAATAAATATTCCATAAACGAAGAAACAACCTGACGGTGATCGGTAAATTTCTCCAACGATTACCTTCCGTTGCGAAGGAAGGGACATATCAAGAAAAAGTGACTCAAAAATACCTTCTATATTTTGAGTCAGTTTGCCATTAACACAGACTGGGTATTCGCTCTTTGTGTAGATTGCCAATCCTCCTCGTGCTGACTCTTTTCTATGTACAAAATTCGATGTATACCCGGGGATATCTACCAGGATGTCAGTCTGCCTCGACAGGAATGTTTCACACAGTCCAAGAACGTCAGGTCGTATTAGTAGCCACATGGTCATCACATCTGTCAGTGACGAACATAACCCTTGGCAGTTGAGCTGAACTATACTGAGCTGAGATTCAGAGCATCCCTGGGGCATACTCATTAACTGAATATATTTACTTCGAGGAAATTCATTTTCACTAAAAAAAGAACAATTATTTTCATTGCTAATTACTCTATCAAAAATTTGTTCCAAATTTAAGAACTACTTTTCTAACTGTTCTAACTTTTTTTGAGCTGCTGGCAAGGTAGTGGGCCTCGGGGACGAAGACAAGGAACTCAAAACTTACCCAAAACTCTCTGGGGAATGTGGTCGCATCTTGGATGTGGTCGCATCTTGGTTTTTGGTTTCAATTTTAAGTCATGCTAAAACTAATCCGAATAATACAGATTATAATAAATAGTTATTCTCAGCTTTGATCTATGTGTGAAAGTATGGAATTATGGCATTCTTCAACTATACCCAAACTCGCTCTCTGCGAAGCTAAGGACCTGATGCAGGAGTTCTGGTAACCATCCATGGGGAGCTCCAGTTTTATTAAGCGGTTAAATTTGCTCAAGTTTGACCTATATGTGTAATGGGAATTCTCTAACGGGGTATTCTTCTTGTATTTCTAAATTTTTGTAAAGTCATCAATTATTCATTGTCAGTCCAGTTTTTCATAGCTTGGTCAATTTGAGTAAAAATATTTTGTTTCTTTTTTTTACTTTTGATCTGTATCGAACATCTAGCTTGTTCATTATCCCTTAGAGGTCTGTCGCTCGGGGGTGGGGGGAGAGGTCGTCTGTGCAAAATGTGTTCCATGTCACAATTCTAAAACATTTGGGGGGAGGGATCCCTCAGACCTATTTCAGGGGAATCCCTCCTATGTCGTTTTTTTTTACCAAGAATTTAATTTGCTTTCTTATTTTAGTTTATCAGTTTTCGTAGATAACTTTAATGGAGGATATTCCTAACTGGGCATCTGATAATCAAATTCTAGGGGTGTAGGCCTACAACTCGAACTCTGGCTACCGGTCCCTGTTTTCTGGGTCCATATTTAGAAGTAATACTCTAGACTAATGCGAGAAATGATGATAACGATTCCAGAGGGCATTAGACCCAATGTACAGGATCATCAACACACGAAAAATCTGTGTTGTTTTTTTTATTGTTTTTAGTCGTTTAGTACAATCTTTTCTGTCAAAGTACGTAGATTTTTCGTGAGGAGGGAGTGGGCAACAATAGGAAAAGTTTTTCTGAGGGGGGGGGGGTATAATTAAAAAAAAATGATAATTTGAATATGAAGCGTCATCCAACAAAGTTTAGATTTTCGGTGGTAATGCCTGGGCCCTGAACCCCTCCCTTTTCCCTACTTGCTGGACACTGTTGTGTTATGCTAAAAAATCACAGAAGACACAAATCTTCAGTTACGGAAAGGAGAATTAATTTCCCAGAGGACTTGTCTAAGGATAGTTTTAGGTACTCATGGGATTGAGTATAGGCCGAAATCAGACATTCAGCTGCATGAAACACGTGGTGTGGTCGTATTGTTTAAGGTTAAAATAATGACAGTAAGGTAAAAAGGGTTAGGTTTGTAACAACGATGATAGGTCACCGTTCCTTTTTAGCCATTTACTTGGGAGCGAAGGGGCAGGACATCCGTGCTTGGGGTGTAAAGAGCTCGTAATTTTTTTTTAGGGGGGAGAATGTGAGCTTCGTAGGAGGAATATCTGAACACAGTTTTTGGAAGGGGACCGTGTGCTGCTCAAATTACCAGAGATGGTATTGTAAGTTGTTCTTAACAGCATTTTCGGCTGTCTCATTTAGTTATCAAGATATTTAGAAGTCATATTTTTCAGAAGGCTCTTTTTACTAGATAACTTCGGACACCAAAGTTCTATTTCCCAGTATAATGTATGAAGAAACTGCCAATGTGCAAATCATTGTTCGTTACTAGTAATAAAGAAAATTCGAAAATTAATTCTTCAAAAATAACCCAAATGAAATTAACATTAAACTAAATTTTAGTCACGTCTTGAGGCATACAAATCTCATCTTGTAAAACTACCAATTCGTTACATAACATGCAAAAGCCCAAAACACTTTCCAGGGACCAACTCACTAAAATTTGGGGCGGGGGTGGGGGGGTCAATATTATAAAAGTAAAAAAGGCTGTCAAGAATTGACAATTTGTATTATTTATGGCTCTTGTCCCAGGGACTATGGGGTCATGCCATCCTTGTAGGAATGTTTGTTGGACCTTTCGAATATTTTTTTTTTAGCAGTGACTATCTAAAAATTTTGATCGGATTCTTGGGGGGGGGACAAGGGCGCGTTGGGTAGTAAAAGGGGCTCGAAAAGATATTTTTGGCAATCTACGGGGTCCTTTTGGTTTTTAAATAAAAGTACTCAACACAGGTGTTTTTCAAAATCTAGGGGTTGTAGTTAACTTCCGCCTCTATTGCCTGCTAATTCGTGCCATTTTCGCTCCCAAATAAATTTAAGCTATATCAGATAAATCTAGAAGGTACCAATTGGGGGGGGGAGGTGAATGGCCCCATAGAAATGTATTGCTTATATTATTATTACAAAAAGCGAAAAAATGCACCCCCTTAGATTGTAAAAAACATTTTTTGTATCTCTTTTTTAATCGAAGTAAGTTCTCGCCCCTCCCCCTACAATTCCTGAGTTGAAACACTACATAGCGTCATCTCAATTAATTCAGATGGAATGTATTTCAAGGTAGATAATACGGTATTGAATATTACAATTCCTACCGGCTATGCTGATCTCCGTTTCATGGCTCTTCAGCCAGGAAGTACAATGGGGGTCGGAGACCAGCCATCCTGTGCTTTCGCACACCCTTCCTGTTTACCTTCTCCAGATTTTCCTGATACCCATTGGAGCTGGGGAATCCATGTATTTCAAGAGAAGTGTAAAAAACGGTATTATAATTAACTACCACTTGATTGCTGTTCCAGAGCATAGTTAAACCCAGTTTTAGCTTTATGGGTTTTAAGGGCTGATACTAAATTGTCTTTTAAATAGTATCGCTTAAGTCTTTTAATTTCAAATATACGATTGTCATCTGGTAAAAGCTCCGATAAACACGTCTCTAATTTTATTGATGTCCATCTGACATCAATTAATGGTAATTGGGAAGGGTGTACTGATTGTTGAGAATCGTTTCTACACTCTATCTTTTCCTTGTGTCAGGAAGCGCCTAATTAAGCAATCCCTCTATCCTCATTTTGTAATGTCATGAAATGTTGCGGAGGTGGTTAGAAATCTGTTTTGATTATAAGGTCATGTAGATCAAAATATTTGCCGTTCTAGATGGAGCGACTTAAAGGGCTTTGAGAACATGAATCCACAGATCAGGAGGGCTTAACCCAAAATTGGTTGGAAGGACCATTGGAATAAGGTGTTATAATATTGTAATTTTGAGGCATCATAATCACCTCCCCCTCTTTCAATAAGTTTCCGATCCCCCTCCTTACCGGTTGTATCTGTTTGAAATTAATTTGCAGGTAGAAACCTGCTTTTAAAGGATTCTGATCTAAATGGTAAATAGTAATAACACGTAACACTGCGAAATGTTTGTCTGCCCCCCACCCTCTGGTATAATTTACTCATCCTAAGGGTTTGAATTGTTTACCTATGCTGGCAAATAGTGTTCAAAAGCCTAAACTGAAACAAAGAAGTTTGAAAGCTTGCCAGTGATTTAGTCAAGGGAAGTGCGGTTTGCACAAGTCGTCTGGATGAAGGAAAAAACAATAGAAAATGCATGTTTAACAGCCAATAAAGATATTAAGCTGTCTTTTTAGAGGTGAAATTGTTTCTCCGGAATGTCAAACCCCCCTCAAAAGCAGTATTTTGGCTACCCCCATGAAGCCACAAACCGAAATTAAATTTGCATTTCTAGATCCCATAGTGATTTGTATCCCTCATAAATGTTTTTTTTGTTAACTTTAATCCTCGTTTAATGGTATTTTAAATCCATTGAGTCTTTTTGTTAATAGTTCTTCAATTTATTTCTTTTGTTTTAATGTTGAGGTTTTCCACGAAAAGTAAGTCCAATCCCTAGTGATATTGTCAGATAGTTTAGAAAAACAAAAAGAAGGTTTTGGTGTTTTTAGATTCGCCTATTTGATTATAAAATAACTAACCGGCTTTGACATTCACGTTAAGCTAAGCAATCACCTTCTAATTTTAGAATTATTGGGTACCTCTCATTTTTAGTTTTTCTGTATATAATCTACCCATTCAGACTAGCTGTTTACTTGTTTGTTTGTTTGTTTTTTTTGCACATTTCTGGGGGGACGATTCAGCTGCGGTGATTAGAGAGGCGTTACGAAAAACTTTTCAATAAGGAGATATTTGTTACCCACCCTATTAAGCGAAGTAAGCTACCCTCGTTCTATTGGTTTAATCTACATCCATGCATCTTTTTTGAATCTCAAGATGATTCTTCAAGATTTGTTATATCTTCTTTTCAACAATCCAGAAATAGATTAAATTTTGTGCTCTTAACATTGAAATTTTGTTCGCCTTTTTTTGTGCGGGAAAAATAGTTCATCAGTACCTACTACAGCAGAATTGAACTCGATCTCAAGTGGAGGCTTTTCCCCTTCAACAATATCTGGAAATTTATACTTTCCAAATTTTCGTATTTTAGAAATTTGCCTACTTGTAGGCTATTTATATTTAATTGTTGTTTGAAACTTCCAGTGATGGTGTGAGGAGAATTACTGGGTTCAGCTCCTGCGAGGAAAACTTTTTATTTAGAAGTTTTAAACCAGGTTAAAACCTCTAAATCTACATGAGAAAGGAAAAATACGTTTCAAGTACTTTGCCTATTATTAACTTCGATTGGTTAGCACAAGAATTCAGAATAAAACAAGTTTAATATTAGAACAAGGGCGTATCCAGGTTTATATTTGGGGGGGGAAATAAAAAAGATGCATAAAATGTGTGTTTATGGATTTTTATGACGTTTTTATGAGTTGGACAAAAATTTCGGGGGGGGGCCCATATCCCCTGTCTGGATATGGCCTTGTATTAGAATATTGATTTCCTAAGTATTTCCGTTAGTGAGAGAGGGATATAAAACGCTTTGGGATAAGATGCGGCAAATGTACCGAACGCATCATTGGAGTTTGTTTAGTATGAGGGATTGGATCTGAAGTCTGATTCTAATATAAAGAAAAACAGTTATATAACGTCTTTTGAAATACCATTGAAGGTGTCGCCAAGGGATTCCAAGTTTCCTGGTGGTAACGGCAGATTTCACATTCCAACTACATATTTGCTTTTTGTGATAAGTTTTAGAGAATTTTATCTTTTTCGTCTCAAAATTTTAACTTTTTTTTATGAGCGAGTGGACAACTTCAAAGTCCATCATTGATTTATAGACAACCCGCCGTGTTAGGGTATACCGAAGGTAATTTGTTTGTAGCAGGATCAATTTCTTGTTCGCCCTCTCCCGCTGGGTGGCTGACCATATTAAATGCTACTGAATTTGTATTCAAAAGCAAGGGAAAATAAATTCTGTAATATAAAGACTTTCCCAGGAAATAGGGACTTGCAAAGATTGATCCTTTTTCCTCACCTCAATAGTTCCCAGAATCCAGAGGGGGGTGCACAAAAATCATGATCAATCTTTTTTTTTGCAACGGAGAATTCAGCCGAATACTTCATGGAAAAGGGATACCTTATAATGGGTTTATATTGGGCGTGTATGAAGAAATCCATTTGGGAGGGGAAGGGCATTTGTTAAAAGCAAATCATATTTGATTATAATTTGTTCGTTGTATGTGAATGGTTTAATCAGCACTGTAACCTAGGGAGAAAGTTCATATATATTTCAAATATATAACTTTCATCAAGTTTAGTGCTACTCATCAAAAGTTACGCGCCTGAGAAAATTTGGCTGATTTTCAAAAAAAGGGGGAAAGACCCCCTAAAAGCTATAGAACCTTAATGACAATCACATTATCATATTCAGTGTATCAGAGAACCGCACTATAGAGGTTTGAAGCTCATATCTGCAAAAATGGGGACTTTTGCATTTTTTGCCATAAGAAAGATCATGATTGCGTGTTTATTTGTTTTTTTTTTGTTTTTTTCCCCAGGTTGATTCAGCTCTACCCAGTGGTCTTAGCATATCAGGGGAGGGCTCATTGGAACGGAAATTAAAAGTTCTAGTTTCCTTTTTAAGTGACAAAAAAAAATGGAGGGCAACTAGGCCCCCACCATTGCTTATTTTTTCCCCAAAGTCACCTGATCAAAATTTTGAGATAGCCATTTTGTTCAGCATGGTCGAAAATATGATAAATATGTCTTTTAGGGTGACTTAATCCCCCAAAGTTCTCAGAGGGAGGGCTAAAAGTTATGAACTTTACCCAATGTTAACATATAGTATTGGTTATTGGGAAGTATACAAAAGTTTTCAGGAGGTTTTTCTTCTGGTAGTGGGAGGGAACGATGGGTCGGTGGTTATGTTGGAGCATCTGTTCATGATGGAAGTTTTCACGGGGGAAGGGAAATTGCCATGAAGGGGGCGCCGGACTTGCCAGCATTATTTATTGGTTATTGGGAAGTATACAACCATTTTCAGGAAGGATTTTTTCTGGGGGGGGGGGAGGCTAGAGGAGGGGGTTACTCCGGAGAATATTTCCGTGGAGGATGTGTCTTGGGGGTAAGAGACATTTCTATGAAGGGGGTGCCGGATTTCCAAGTATTAGAAATTAAATCGATCATTAGACGATCAGAAATTAAATAAAAAAAACAAGTTTTTTCAACTGAAATGTAAGAAGGAATATTAGAACTTAAAACGAACAGAAATTATAACGTATGTGAGGGGGTTCTCCCCCAAGTCAATACCTCGCTCTTTACGCTACAGTTCTTTTTAGTGCTTTCAAAAGAGCTATCTATTCTAATTAAACGGCCTTTGTGATTCAGGGGTTTGTGAATCAAATTTTTTTTTAACTTTTAACGTAAAGAGCGTGGTATTGACTAAGGGGAGAACCCCTTCATATACGTAATAACATATACGTAATAAAAAAACAATAAAAAAACAAGCGATACGGCTCAATAGTAATCAAAACTTTTAAAAACGGAATTTTGATGTAAATAAATGTATCAAAAGAATGTGTTTATAATGCTGATCCTAAATATATAAATTTTATTAAGTTTAGTATTACTCATCAAAGGCTACAGGCCTGAGAAAATTTACTCGATTTTTTAAAGACGGGGGAAACATCCCCTACAAGTGAAAGAATTTTAATGAAAATCACACCGTCAGAATTCAGCGTATCAGAAAACCCTATTACATAGGTTTCAAGCTCATATCTGCAAAAATCTGCAACTTTGTATTTTTTGCCAGAAGAAAAATATAGGAATATAGAAGTTAGTTACGTAAGTTGATTTGTAAAGACATCCATTTAGCAAAAGAAAAGTAAAATTTTTATACAAATAAAAGCTGAATTAACTAAAACACGATCCGGAATTCAATAAAAAAAACAAGTTTTTTAAACTGAAAGTAAGGAGGGACATTAAAACTTAAACCTAACAGAAATTAGTCCGTATATGAAAGGGGCTGTCCCCTCCTCAACGCCTCGCTCTTTAAGCTAAAGTTTGACTCTGTCTCTCAACTTTTTTTTTTAAAACAACAAAAAACTTTTGCGTAAAGAGCGAGGCGTTGAGGAGGGGACAGCCCCTTTCATATACGGAATAATTTCTGTTCGTTTTAAGTTTTAATGTCGCTCCTTACTTTCAGTTTAAAAAACTTGTTTTTTTTTATTTAATACCAATCAGAAACAAGATGAAATTCTTACAAGCCTTGTGTAACCCTGTTTGGTAAAATTAATACATTCAGCCATGCAAGGGTGACCAAATTGAGGCAAAATGAGGCGCATTGTAAAATAGTACTTATGTCCATTCCCTCTAAGACAGCAGTCTTTTGAATTGTGTTTTTGCTCTTTTTTAAATGTGTACCTTAAATCAAGGAATGGCAACGCTTACGGACCTTCACTTTTGTATGACCTTGTTATGTTGAACGTTACTTTCAGTAAAAAAAACAAAAAACACGAGGGATAGAGTTTTCTTTTAAAAAACGTTGTGGCTCGTAAATAAATTGCTTAAAATTTCGTGCGAAAGAAACAATTAGGTTCTGCGTTTTTACTTGCTCTGATTTTGACATAGCAACAACAAGTAAATACAACAATGGGTAAAAATGGGGTGGCTGTTCGGCTTCCTTCTCTGACATGCGCTTAAGGAATAATGTAACTGGAAATGAACAAAATGGAACGGATATTTGAAAGAGTCTGGTTTGTTGTTTGGCTGTTTAGTTACTCTTTTCACATTTATTCATTCTTATTGCCTTTTATTGTAATAGAGTTGAAGAAACTGGCCTAGTGCCTTATGCTTCACGCTAGAAAAAATGTCAGTTTTTCCTTAATTTGTAGATTGTAAAAATTGGTTTTCTGTTTGTGAATAAGAAATCTAAACATAAGTTGGCCAAATAGAATATGACGATTGCAGTCACAAAAATAAACCAAAGGAATTAAGACATACTTTTGAATATTGAAGTATACAACAGTCACTGGTATTCAGTATTTCGTAGCGTTTCGAAGTCGATTTGTCCGTCTTATATTCACAGTCAAACAATACTGTCAGAAACACAGAAGGGGATATTAGATCAAATCGATTTGAATAGAATATCCGATTACGAATTATTAGCATTTGTTGTGTTCCAGGTATGTGCCCATCGATATATAAGGAAAGGTGTGGATTATCAATGGGGCCAGGGCTTATGTTACACCCTATCCCAAGAATTGGAGTATGATGAGGCGTGGGAACCTTGTCGTGGCAGGCCAACGAACTGGTAAGAGCAATTTGATTTGTGGTAATAATAAAAAGAAAATCGGTTAGTTAGTTTGGTACTTTTGTATTATACTGCAAATTCTCAATTTACGCTGTCTAAAACTTGAGAACAACCGGTTTATCTGTCTGTATTAAAAAACAATTAGCTAACGCTCGGTGGAAAACAAGTGGCGGGTGACAGAACACATTAGAATTATATAGCCCAAATTTGTTTCTAAAGTGCTGTATTTTCATCATGTTCTGATATTTTTCGTTAGGGGTAACTTAACTTCACTCCTTGAGTGTTTGCAGTAAAATACACAAGTACCGTTAGTTTAATAGCTTGATTCCACCTTGAATAACTTAAATATCGAATAGTTTCAAACAGTTCGCGGTAACGAACTGTAAGTAATGAGTGACCCGGCTTAATAGTAACCGAAACTTTAAAAACTGGAATTATGATACCAATAGATATATCAAAAGAATGGCTTTTTATGCTGATTTCAAATATATAAATTTCATTAAGTTTAGTCTTACCCATCAAAGATTACGAGCCTGAGAAAATTAGTCTGATTTTCAAAAAAAGGGGGTAAACAACCCCCAAAAGTCAAATGATCTCAATGAAAAACACAACATCAGATTCAGCGTATCAGAGAACCCTACAATAGAGGTTTCAAGCTCCTATCTGCAAAATGTGGAATTTTGTATTTTTTGCCAGAAGAAAGATCACGGATGCGCTTTTATTTATTTGTTTGTTCGTTTTTTTTGTTTTTTTTTCAGGGGTGATCATATCGACACAGTGGTCTTAGAATATCGGGAAAAGGCTCATTGGAACGGAAATTTAAAAGTTCTAGTGCCGTTTTTAATTGACCAAAAAATTGGAGGGCAACTAGGCCAGGCACGTACGCAGGAATTTGTTTCGGGGGGGGGGAGGGGGCCCAAATCCTTCAAACCCATTATTCTGTGAGAAAAATCAGAAAATTATGGGAAAATGAAAAAAATCGGCAGATTTCGGGGGTGGGCGGGCCAGGAGTCCCCCCCTTGCGTAAGTCCCTGAACTAGGTCCCCCCGCCCTTTTTTCCCCAAAATCGTCCGATCAAAATTTTCAAATAGCCATTTTGTTCATCACGGTTGAAAGGCCCGATAACTAGGCAATGCCTTTGGGTATAACATGACCTCCCCCCCCCCACAACTCCAGGGGAAAGGTCTTTAAGTTATACAATTTGCCCATTGTTTGCTCATAGTATTTGTAATTATGTTATGATGTTATGATGTAGATATACATTTTCGGGTGGGGGTTTCCAGGGAGGTGACTTGACAGTAAAAATTATACACTGGGAAAATTTGCCAGAATTCTTATGCAAAATTCTTTTTATATGTCTTTCTTTCTCTTTTCTGTCTCAATTTTACGCGCAGAGTGGTTAAGAGTAATTATCTGGGGTAAACTGTCACTGGGATTGAATTGTCTAGAGGACATTTCCGTGGGGAAGGGGCTCCTTCGCTGGGGTGGGGCCAGATTTCCTGGTATTATTTAAAAAAGGATAAAAAATTAAATAGAATAACAAGTTTTTTTAACTGAAAATAAGGAGCAACATTATAACTTAAAACGAACAGAAACTATTACTTATATGAAGGGGGTTGCCTCCTCCTTAACACCTCATTCTTTACGCTAAAGTTTGAATTTTTTCCCAATTGTTTAATAATGACTCCTGAAACACAAGGGCCGTTTGATTAGAAAAATAAGGCGCTTTTTTAAAAGTACTAAAAAACTTTAGCGTAAAGAGCGAGGTGTTGAGGAGGGGGCAACCCCCTTTGTTTACGTAATAATTTCTGCTCATTTTAAGTTTAAATGTTGCTCCTTACTTTCAGTTGAAAAAACTTTTTTTTATTAGTTAATAGTATATCCAGATCGACTGGCTAAAAAGTCCCAGTCGATTGTTTTTTTCCCCAGAAGAGTAGAATTGAATGTGGAGCAGGCACATACGAAGTTTTTTTCTGATTGAGGAAGGGAGAGTTCATATAAAAACCGTGAACGCAGGTAAATCTTATGAAAATTCCAAGATGTTAAAATTCATTGAAGAAGCTATGAATGAATTCGTAAAAATCTAAAAATTCTTGCCATCATCCCTTCCCTAAGTACGTGCCTGATCTAAGGTATAATCATCCAACTTAACGCAGAAGAAGGGGTGTCAGGAGGGTTTCTCTGGAGGGAGACTTATGCTTCAGGAAAATAGTAATTTGAGGCCCTAATTAGAGATTACCTTGGGGCGAGGGTGCTCGGACCTGCTCCTCCTGGAATCCTAAATTTTCTTGAATTTTTTTATTTGTGTTAATCAAATTATGAAAAAAAAATTTGCCACCCCTTCCAACGGAATTTATTTTACTATTAACATCTAAAAAAATTATAGGCACGTGCGTTGCTTAGAAATTTGGCCTTTCCCCCATTTTTATATATTGTCCATTGATAATTTCTTTGGGGACCTCCAGACTGACATTCGGGAATTTGCAGGTAGGCTATGACCTGAATAAATTCATCGAAGGAAATTGATTACTATGATTTCCATTTTGGCATCGGAAATAAATACCATCCTAAAATGGATTATTTGAAATTATAGCAAAATAAAATGCAGCGCCCTCTGTTAGATCTTTATGTGTTAAGACTTAGCTAGTAGGCCTACTCAGAATGTTGTAAGCTTCTTCTTAACTGGGGAATGTTAGAAGCAAGATTAACCGAACTGGTACACATTAAGAATCATTGCAACTCTACACATTAGGAAGCCTGTACTCGAATTTTGGAAAACAGACTTGTCCTGTCTTAATTCATGTTTAAGATGGTTGGAAGATACCACGACTTCGTTTCCTTTACAGGTAAACCTGTTTAATGGTATGGCTAATGTTTGTTTGAAGGTGGAGTAGGCGTGGTCTCGGTATTGGGTTTTTGCAAGAAGAGCTCATTAGTATTGAGTATGAATCGTTAGGATGAAGTATAAAAAGACTTTCTTTTTTGTCTCGAAGATTTGCTTAGGACTAAAATGAGTCTATATTAACCGAGTTAAAGTACAAGAACACCATAATGAAAAGTTTTTCTGCCTTCTGGTCCCATATTAGGTTTATTCAGGCTTGAAAACTGACATTCTTTACAATTTTTATCTTGGTTCTTTTAAAACTGTTAAGTTTCTAGGGCAGTATCGCATTATTGTCTGTGTTGCTTCATTGAATTAGGAAAATAAATAAGCAAAATAATGAGTTAAATTTTGACAAAGCTTCTCGTCCGTAAAAGTTCCAACATTAACAATCAGTTGATTCCTAAAGACAATTAAACCTCTAAAATACAGCTACATCTTCTCAAGCAGTTTGGTGTGAATGTCCGAAATTGGTAATTGTCGACATTCACCGGTGAATGTCCGAAATGTTTTTTCTCCTTGGATTTAGTCAGCTTTGCCAGTCAACTTTTTTGGTTTAAGGCAAGGTTTGATGATGGCAGTTTAGGTTTGGTTAGCTTAGGTTTTTAACCCATTTCTGATATTTAAAACCAAATTTAAGTAAACCTAACCTAAACTTACATAATCTAACCTAACCCTGCTTAAGACTGATAAAGCTGACTCGCAAAGCTAATTGAATCCAAGCAGAGAAAAAAGGAATCTCGGACATTCGCCGGTGAGTGTCGACGTTGAGCAGATTTCGGACATTCACGGTAACATATATATATATATATATATATATATATATATATATATATATATATATATATATATATATATATATATATATATATATATATACCTTAGAGTAACAGGGAACGCAATTCGAAACATAAGAGTGAGTTTTTTTTTTCATATTGAAAAGCTAGTTAATATAGTTCCTTGGCGTAACAATCGAAACACTATTGAAACAACGCTGCTTTAAAAGCTAGTAATCGGAACATTGCATGACCAGCCAGTCAAATCTAAAAAAAAGTATTAACAAATCGTCGACGAGATTGGGTGATTGTGTTCATTCGAATCACTGAAATGACACCACATAGTCTCGACCAGAGTTGCCTGGTTGAAGATAGCTGAGCCAGAAAAGCAAAAATGTGCCACAAGCATCATTCCTCGAGCAGAATGTGTCAAAGGTGCATTTTTTAAATAAATTTGCTATGAAAATTCTCTAACTTGTAAAACCACCCATAAAAAGGGCCAGAATGGTGCAAATATGCCACATCAGGCAACACCTGTCTCGATTATCGGTGTGGCGCTAAGACACTTTACACAGTCTTGTTCAGTTGTGAGATAGAGTTAAACTTTAGCGTAAAGAGCGAGGTGTTGAGGAGGGGACAGCCCCTTTCATATACGGAATAAGTTCTGCTCGTTTTAAGTTTAATGTCGCTCCTTACTTTCAGTTAAAAAAGCTTGTTTTTTTTTATGTTTAATTTCTGAACGTTTTTGAATTAATGCAGCTTTGATTTTGGCTCAAATTTGACATGACAAATTAAAACGAAATTTGCATTTTATGTATTTTTTTTTTGCTAAATGGTTTTCTCGAAATTTTGTTCTGACGTAACTGACGTAACGAACTTCTATTTTTGTGTTTTTATTACGTATATTAGGGAGTTCGCCCCCTAGTCAATACCTCGCTCTTCACGCTAAAGGTCGAATTTTGTTCGAATCATAAACTCCTGAATCACAAAGGCCGGTTAATTAGAATAGATAGCTCTTTTGAAAGTACTAATTAAACTTTAGCGTAAAGAGCGAGGTATTGACTAGGGGGTGAACTCCCTCATATAGGTAATAATTTCTGCTCGTAATAAGTTTTAATGTTGCTCCTTACTTTCAGTTGAAAAAAACTTTTCAACTAAAAGTTTTTTTTATTTATTTTCTGATCTTTTTTTAGATAATGCTGGGAGATCCGGCGCCCCCTTCATAGAAATGTCCCTTCCCCCAAGGAAACATCCTCCCTGGAAAGATCCTCCCCCGTAACCCCCTCCTCTGAGCCCCCCCATAACAGAAAAAATTCCTCCTGAAAACGTCCGTATACTTCCCAATAACCAATACTATGTGTAAACAATGGGCAAAGTTCATAACTTGCGCCCCTTCTCCTGGGAATTGTGGGGGATTAAGTCATCCTCAAAGGCATATATATTAGATTTTTGACTATGCTGAACAAAATGACTATTTCAAAATTTTTACTGGGTGACTTTGGGAAAATAATGAGCGTGGGAGGGGGCCGAGTCGCCCTCCAATTTATTTGGTCACTTAAAAAGGGCACTAGAACTTTTAATTTCCGTTCGAATGAGCCCTCTAACGATATTCTAGGACTACTGGATCGAAACGATCACCCCTGGGGAAAAAAACAAACAAACAAGCAAACAGGCATCCCGTGATCTTTCTTCTGGCAAAAAATACAAAATTCCACATTTTTGCAGATAGGAGCTTGAAACTTCTAAAGTAGGGTTCTCTGATACCCTGAATCTGATGGTGTGATTTTCATTAAAGTTCTATGACTTTTAGGGGTTGTTTCCCCCTTTTTTTGACAATAAGGCAAATTTTCTCAGGCGCGTATCTTTTGATGGGTAAGACTAAACTTGATAAAACTTATATATTTGAAATCAGCACAAAAGTCTGATTCTTTTGGAGTATCTATTGGTATCAACATTTTGTTTTTTAGAATTTTGGTTACTATTGAGCCCGGTCGCTCCTTACTTACAGTTCGTTCGTTACCACGAACTATTTGATACGAATGTTCAACAGTTTTGAACTATCGACCAATCAGATTTGAAATTCAAAGATATAGAGACTTTGCCTAAGACTGAGTACAGCGTTTGAAATTATGATAGTTGCCAGGTTGCCCTGGATTATACTAATCTTTATGAAAAAGAACAGCCAAAATAAAGGAAATTTTCCACCAATAATTTTATGTTTTAAGGAACTCGTCATTTTGGGTTATACTTTTTTGTCCATTTTTTATATTTTAAGTGTAACTGCATCTTTTTTTGGTGTAACAATTAAAGTTTAATGCTATTTTTTCTAAACGTAATATACTGCGGGCGAAAACTCTAGAATGTCTTCATCTTTTCTTTAAACAGGTATTTTAATGCCTGTTCATCTTATTTTATTTATTTTTCGTTAATTAAGCTAACCTTTTTGCTTGATCGGGTATAATTTTTGGAACATAATGGCAAGTTTTTACCCAATTTTTACTAATTTGATTTTCAAGTTCAATTTATGCTTGGATAACTTGTAGAATCTAGTCCAACTTGCAGGGCGCTAGTTGAGATGGTGGAATTTCGTCCCTGGATTTTTTAAACGCCCTTTTTGCGATATTTACGTAAAAATACAAGTTTAAAAAACACCTTTTTTGTATCTTCATTTAATAAAATCGAAAAAAGTTCCTTGTCCTCTAAATCTAGAGAATCGGGGCTCTTGCGGCCCACCATCAATGATGACAATATGTGGACTCCAAATGCCATCCTTTGGACCCCGGCCAATTCATATATATTTGTCTCGATGGGGATGGGACGTCTGTCATTTGTCAAAATAGCAAATGGTGGACGAATTTTATGCAATTTATTGAAAAATTATGTATAAGAGAGTACAAATAAATATTTCATTACATAATAAAAAATAGCCAATAGCCAAGGTAAAATAACCCAGTGTTTATTGGCGTATCTGGATAAAGTTATACTTTCCCGCCATGTATATACATTAAGTTTTACCCCTATCAGTAATTTTCTTGTCCAATGAAAATCAATATCCTGCTTAAATGTATTCATCTTTGATTGTCAATCAATATCCATAGCTCATAATTATTCATTCATTTTCAAAAGTAGAATTAATTATCAGTCAAAATGTTTCCAACTGCCTTAATAAATCCACCAGTTAATCAATATAATTTTGTAAATTCCAGTCTCAACTTCCTAAGCCGTGTTTGGGTGAAGCCAGTGGGCCATATCTTGGGTGGCCTATTACGGATTATTTTTAAAGGCTCTAATTATCACTTTTGGCTATTGATTAAAAGAATTACCGATATAAATATGCAGGCTTAAAAATGTAAGTTTGAGCATGAACCCCTTCCTCCTAATTTTCTACCCATCGGAAGGAAAGATCGGGTAGGGGTATAAACTCTTACCCGTAAACGATGAAAAGTAAAAAAATTCACGCGTTTTTCCATTAAATTACCAAAAAACCGTACTAAGACAAGCTGAATAATCGTTATTTTGAAATTGTCCATTCTCTGTAATAGTAATCCATATCCTGACCAGGCACGCACCCAAGGGGGGGGGGGGGAGCAAAAGGGGCTGTACCCCCTCCCCAAGAAATAAATTTCTTAGAAAAACCGGTATTTTAAGTTAAAATACCGGTTTTTCTATAGAATTTTTAAAGTCTTCCCTTGGTTGGCCTAGGTTGGATTCTAGCGCTGGGCTAATGTGCGGCATAGAAGGCGATTTTTATTTTGTGAAATTTGCCAAACAAGCCAAACAAACATAGCGGGTGAGGGTATAAATTTGCAGGCAAGATCTGATCTTGGCTCTTGACTTTCCTGGGGATACAAAGCCCCAAATTATGGCTTTTATTCAACTCCTGGGTGAAAAAAATATGGTTTCATTTTGTGACTTTTTGAACAAGGCTGTAATTTAAAAAGCCGTATGCTAAACAGCCTAAATTTAGCAGAGGAACAAAAAAAAAAAAAAAACAGAAAAACCATTTGGTTTCTAGGTTGTTAGTAAAAGGAAAATTTTTGTTTGGTTTTCAAGATAAAACAAAACATATTCAACATAAAAAATATCTCTAGCTATGTTTGCACTTGTATTTGGACAGAGAATTCACTAATCTTGAAAATCTGTGAAGAGTCAGAATATAATTGATAGGACGGAAGTCTTTTCATAAGATTAATTATAAAACATAAATATCAGTTTAACAAAAAATGTCCCATAGAGCCTTATGAATCTCCACATTAAATATTGTTTTACAATTAATGCAAGACATTCAAAATGGTTTGGAAGGCAATACAACATGAATACTGGATCCCATACACAAAGAAAGGGGCTCAGTGCACGCCTTCCCACCACCAGGGAAATTCCAAGTTGTCCTTACTTTCTGGGCACTTTTTATTCAAATTATCAAATATTTTTTATGTTCTTCTAAAAGAATATAAATTCTCTTTCATTTTAAGAGGTTTGGACCCTTAGATAGAACATTTACTCCTGTCTCGACGCATCATTTTCTTTTTCTTGTTTTGTATATGGCTCATTGGAATTGCAATACACACATATATCTATAAACTCAAAACAATCTATCATCAAACAGTTCGTGGTAACGAACTGTAAGTAAGGAGCGACCCGGCTCAATGGAAACCGAAACTCTAAAAAACGGAATTTTGATACCAATAGATACATCAAAAGAATCAGATTTTAATTGTGATTTCAAATATATAAGTTTCATCAAGTTTAATCTTACCCATCAAAAGTTACGCGCCTGAGAAAATTTGGCTGATTTTCGAAAAAAGGGGGAAAGACCCCCTAAAAGTTATAGAACCTTAATGAAAATCACATCATCATATTCAGCCATATAGCCATATAGCCAAATAGCCAAATAAACTGTATATATACATATATACATATATATATATATATATATATATATATATATATATATATATATATATATATATATATATATATATATATATATATATATATATATATATATATATATATATATATATATATATATATATATATATATATATATATATATATATATATATATATATATATATATATATATATATATATATATATATATATATATATATATATATATATATATATATATATATATATATATATATATATATATATATATATATATATATATATATATACAGTTCGTTGATTTTTGAATTGTCAACGTGGTAAAAGAGCCGAAGCTGGCATAACTTTTTTAGACTTGTATACAAATGTAGGCAAATATTTCAAAGCCCAAAAAAAAAACAAAAAAAAGATAAGTTTTATTTTAAAAAAATAGCCATAAGATCCCTAGATGGGCTGAATTAAGATGTCCTATTTACAGATAGGCCGACAAGTTAGGCCACATTCAAACTATTTAACATAGTGTCTTTAAGTTACCGTAACCAAAGCATCCATAAAAAAAAATTATCTTGGTAAATTATGTTTAGTTTATATTATTATGTTTAGCCTTTAGGCTATTAAATAAAAAAACAAGTTTTTTTTAATTGAAAGTAAGGGGCGACATTAAAACTTAAAACGAACAGAGAATTATTCCGTATGTGAAAGGGGCTGTCCCATCCTCAACGCCTTGCTCTTTATGCTAAAGTTTGTAATTGTTAGAAAAAATGGAGTTGTAAAACCCTCAAACTTCAGTGTAAAGAGCGGGACACTCAGGAGAGGACAACCACATAAACATAGAAAATAAATCCTGTGGACTTGATGTTGCTATTTTACTCCTTACTGTCACGTAGAAAAAACTTGTTTTTTTTATTTCATTTCTTAACGTTTTTAAAATAAATGCAGCTTTTGATCTTGGCTCACAGTACATGAATAATTAAAACAAAATTTTCATATTAATTTACTTTTATTTGGTTAAATGGCTTTCTGGAAACTTGTTTCATTTTATTTATGAACGTTTTTATTTGTAATAAATATACGTAACTTACGAATTAACTTACGTAACGAGCTTCTATATTCATATATTTTTAATACGTATGTTAGGGGGTTCACCCCCTAGTTAATACTTTGCTCTTTAAGTTAAAGTTTAAATTTTTTTCTAATTCTTTAAAACTGCCCGCTCAATCACAAAGGTGGTTAAATAGAAAAAATACCTCTTATGAAAGTACTAAAAAACCTCTGGCTTAAAGAGTGTGGCACTAACTAGGGGGTGAACCCAATCATATATGTAATATTTTATTTTTGTTTAAAGTTTTGATGTTGCTGCTGTTGCAGTTGAAAAACTTGTTTTTTTATATTTAATTTCTGATCTTTTTTTAAATAATTCTGGGAAGTCCGGCGTCCCCTTCATAGCAATGTCCCTTCCCCATGAAAACTTCCTTCATGGAAAGATCCTCCTACATAACCCCCGACCCAAGGCACGTACGCAGGAATTTGTTTCGAGGGGGGTGGGAGGGGCAATTTGTTTCGGGGGGGGGGCCAAATCCTTCAAACCCATTATTCTGTGAGAAAATCAGAAAATTATGGGAAAATAAAAAAATCATGAGATTTCGGGGGGCCCGGGCCCGGAGGGCCTCCTCCCTGCGTACGTCCCTGCCCGACCCCCCACCCCCTCACTACCAGGAAAAATCTCCCCTGAAAACGTCTGTACTGTATACTTCCCAATAACCAATACTACATGCTAACATTGGGTAAAGTTCATAACTTTCAGCCCTCCTCCCGGGAACTTCGGGATTTAAGTCATCCTAAAAGACATACTTATAATATTTCCGTACATGCTGAACAAAATGGCTGTCTCAAAATTTTGATCAAATTACTTTGGGAAAATAATGAGCGTGGTAGGGGGCCGAGCTGCCCTCCATTTTTTGGTCACTTAAAAAGGGCACTAGAACTTTTAATTTCCATTCCAATCAGCCCTCCCACGATATTCTAGGACCACTGGGTCAATACGATCACTCCTGGGAAAAAAAAAATTAACACACACCCGTGATCTTTCTTCTGGCAAAAAATGCAAAATTCCACATTTTTGTAGATAGGAGCTTGAAACCTCTACAGTAGGGTTCTCTGATACGCTGAATATGATGGTGTGATTTTCATTAAGGATCAATAAATTTTAGGGGGTCTTTCCTCCTTTTTTCGAAAATCAGCCAAATTTTCTCAGGTACGTAACTTTTGATGAGTACAATTAACCTTGATGAAACGTATATGTTTGAAATCAGAATTAAAATTTGATTTTTTTTATGTATCTATTGGTATCAAAATTCCGTTTTTTAGAGTTTCGGTTACCATTGAGCCGGGTCGCTCCTTACTTACAGTTCGTTACCACGAACTGTTTGATGGTAGATTCTTTTGAGTTTATTGATATATGTGTATTGCAATTCCAATGAGCCATATACAAAACAAGAAAAAGAAAATGATGCGTCGAGACAGGAGTAAATGTTCTATCTAAGGGTCCAAACCTCTTAAAATGAAAGAGAATTTATATTCTTTTAGAAGAACATAAAAAATATTTGATAATTTGAATAAAAAGTGCCCAGAAAGTAAGGACAACTTGGAATTTCCCTGGTGGTGGGAAGGCGTGCACTGAGCCCCTTTCTTTGTGTATGGGATCCAGTATTCATGTTGTATTGCCTTCCAAACCATTTTGAATGTCTTGCATTAATTGTAAAACAATATTTAATGTGGAGATTCATAAGGCTCTATGGGACATTTTTTGTTAAACTGATATTTATGTTTTATAATTAATCTTATGAAAAGACTTCCGTCCTATCAATTATTCTGACTCTTCGCAGATTTTTAAGATTAGTGAATTCTCTGTCCAAATACAAGTGCAAACATAGCTAGAGATATTTTTTATGTTGAATATGTTTTGTTTTATCTTGAAAACCAAACACAAATTTTCCTTTTACTAACAACCTAGAAACCAAATGGTTTTTCTGTTTTTTTTTTTTTTTGTTCCTCTGCTAAATTTAGGCTGTTTAGCATACGGCTTTTTAAATTACAGCCTTGTTCAAAAAGTCACAAAATGAAACCATATTTTTTTCACCCAGGAGTTGAATAAAAGCCATAATTTGGGGCTTTGTATCCCCAGGAAAGTCAAGAGCCAAGATCAGATCTTGCCTGCAAATTTATACCCTCACCCGCTATGTTTGTTTGGCTTGTTTGGCAAATTTCACAAAATAAAAATCGCCTTCTATGCCGCACATTAGCCCAGCGCTAGAATCCAACCATAATTTGGGAGTTTTTTTTTTCTGTAGGAAAGTATTGGGAAAAGATTAGGTCTTGGAGGCAAAGCACCCCTCCCCCTTCAAACTTTTTAAAAATAGTTTAGTATTGTAAAGTGAAGCATGTTGGCATTAAGAAAAAACAATTTTAGTCCCTTTTGAGCTGAGACCCCAGATCTAATCCTCCCTTGATGGCCCTACCAATCCTTGCTTGCCAGAGGGAGATAGCGTGTTCTAAAATCAATAGCGGCCAAGGTTTGAAAGATGCGTTCTTGACCAGAGTTGTTTATTTTTTTCAAAACATACCAAAGTTGAAGTCATTAAAGGCTGTAACTCAAATTGTGCAAACTTACATATTTCAAATATATATAGAACTCATATGTTTTTTTCTTTTTTAGGGCTCATGAACAATTTGGATACTGTCAAGCTGGCACGTCTGGAGCTCTTCTGAACGACGACACAGTTATATTTGGAAGTCCGGGACCATACACTTGGCGTGGGACGCTCTTCGTCACCTCCGTTGCTGAGGACTTTTTGAAGAGAGATAAACAGATGTACTACGCTCCAGTAACCGCAGATCAGTCACCGATGGACAAGTACTCGTACCTAGGTATTTATATCCTTCATTATAACATAATTTTTGGTGTGGTGTTTCAAAAGGCGTTGTGTTACATGATTTATCAAGCTTTAATTTACCATTCTTACATTAGCCGTTACACGTACAACGCTACAGAACAGTTAACGGTTTCTTCGGAAACTTTTACAATCAGATCAGTCACTTGGTTTTTGGATGCTCAGAAGAGACATCTCTTTTTGTTCTTGCCCCAAGCCTAACAAGCCTAACAGTCAGTAGATTACATTAAAAAGTGCCAAATTTTATAAGTAGATGTGTTATTATATCCTGTTTCGTTCGATACCTTAGAGATGGAAGGAAACTTTTGTGGAAAGTTTTCTTTTTTATTGGGAGGTATCAGAATCTTGTATTTTGGAGGAGGGGATAAATTGTTTCTTTTTTCGCAGTCCTAGCAAAATTTTGTAGGCTGTGTTATTTTTCTTCTTTATACCTATTGTCTTGAAGACTCAATGAAGAGATGGTGTTAAGTAAAAACTGTTAAACTCAGGCCGTTCTATTGATTGGTTCAACGCGTTTCCCCACCTCATATTAGATTATCAAGATACTTCGAAGCTTCTGATTTTTCCAAAATATCTTATACCCCCTTTTCTAAGACATAGAAAGGATTGGAAAATGGGTCTCTTTGTATAAAAGCTATTTTTGGGAACTGCTATAAAGCATCTTCAATCTGCTTGTTACTGAAAGTAAAAAAAAGCAACTCTGCGGATGTTTTTTCTATTTTTTCACGTCGCATGAAATGTGTCTGTTGCAGGGATGTAAGCTGGGAGATGAAGATCCTATATCTTCCTGATTTTCAGGGCACTTCTTATTCATAATGTCAGATAGAATATGGGTTTCTATTAGTGAGCCCCCCCCCCTCCTGAGAAATTCCTGCGTTCGTCCCTGATATGTTGTAACCGAATGTATTGTGAAGTGCCACAGCTGACTCATTTCAAATCTACGACACTAAAGACAAATTTTACCTATTGATTCTATTTTTAAGTGTGTTAAATATACTACATAATTTGCCAAAATAAATTCTAAATATAATAAATAAAAATTAAACTTTGAGTCTATTTTGATTTAATGGATAGCAAACTTTCTTGTCGTTATTTGCTGCAAAAATGTAAGGTTTAATTTTAAAATTTATAAAATTCTATACTAGGGGTCTTCTTGCTATCTTGGCAAGTAATTGACTTAGGTGAACAAAATTTTCAGAAATGCATCTGGGGCCCAAAATATATCCTTGGAAGACATTACCATGCCACTATCTTTACCCTTTTCTTATTTCTAGGCTGTTAAGATTGTATACATGACAAGTTATACCCATCTATATTGTGACAAAAAAGCCTTTACGTTATTTTTTTATTTTCAATGTCGTTTTCGTTGGTTCTAATTTTGAAAATGTATATTCTAGTATTTCAGCGGGATTTTAAGCCTTATCAGGGGGTTTTTCCCCCTAAATTTAAGAATAAATTAACAAGCCTTTAAAATTATAAGTCAAAATTGAGTGAAGATAGGAGGCTCAGAGCACTTTTCTCGTGTCTCGTTTCAGCAAAAGATCTGTTTCTCAAAGTTCAACGTGCATAGCACGAAAATTATACAAGGTCATCAAACGCTTGTGCCCCTTAGAGGGAAAAGGAGAGA
This sequence comes from Artemia sp. Qi Xiang Cuo, assembly GCF_049724085.1. Lineage (NCBI taxonomy): Eukaryota > Metazoa > Arthropoda > Branchiopoda > Anostraca > Artemiidae > Artemia > Artemia sp. Qi Xiang Cuo. The sequence goes on along the minus strand of NC_142796.1, from coordinate 520,916 downwards.
GGTTGTCGTTTCAAAATACCTTTTCAGGCTCTATTTTAGGCTTTTGACTCATTCCTGAAAGTTTCATTCACCCAACTCAGCTACTTTTCAAGATAGCAAGAAGCACTTAATCTGAAATTTTGCATAAGATTGTGCAACTCTGATAATGTTGGGGCTCATTCAATCTTATGCACTGATGGCTTTGACCTCATCAAGGGTGGATTGGTTATGCCCAACCTTTATGTCCCGATGGGGGGTTAAAAATGATTCTTTTGCTTCAAATGAGAAAAAGTATTAGCTGCCACATGTGATGAGATGATTGACATTGGGAACAGTTGGAAATCATAGCTGTTTTGCCGAAGGTTTATGCTTTAACCTATGGCTCCCTCGTGATTATATTTGCAAAAAAACGCAATTCAGACTGTTTATATAGAAAACCCACAGGAAATGCTTTGAAAATCGCAGGCATGAGACGGGTAAATCGTAAAGCGAAATATCACGAGTTGCTACGAAATCTCGGAGAAATAATCAGTTTTTCAATACTGTCCATTTTTAAAAATTATCCATTGAAATGAGTCCTGAGCACATATGCATTGGAAAATTTTAGCGTATGCAAATTTGTATTTTTCCGCATTGCGTCTTGTAAAAATCGTCCCCAATCTGGAAAATCGTTACGATTTCTCCAAAACGCTGTATATGGGAGCTCAGGATAAAACTCATTCTGCACGCCCGATGCAGGATTAGTACGAGAGAGGATCGGTATTGCGGACACGGAGGCAAAGGCAGGTTCTGAGGCATATAGGGCACATGACTGACGCTTAAGGCAATGTGGCGGTACTAAAGGTGTGTACAAAGGTGTTTGTTTGGATATACTGTATTTTCCTTTTTTCTCATTCCCCCTTGTATCCCTGGCCATGGAGCCTTTCGAGGGGGATTAGGAGTGTTGTGATTGGATTGATTGGAAATTGTGATAGTCAGTGTCTAGCCCCTTGATCCAGATTTGGGCCTAGCTTAGTTTATACTATTCGTTTAATTGATTAGCTGATAATTTAGGTTTTGGATCATTAAAAGATTGTATTTCTTTAAAACATGTGACTTTGTGACATTGCCGCCTCTCGAACTTGCACCGAAACGACAGAATAATCTAAATTTGCGGGAAGAACAGGAACTGTATGGTCTTGACTGCTTGAGCAAGCGCAGGAAATTGTTCCGAAGGTGGGTAAACTGGAAAAAGAGCAAGAAAAATATACAAATTATGCGTCCCCTAATCTTTGATGAATATTTAAATCATCCCTAACAAACTTTAAAAAAAACTGTTTCAGTTTTACTTCGGAGAGGGAAGGCTGGTCAGGAATTTTCTGAGGGACATTAAGATATTTTGTAGGTTTTTATATCTTAAAGGGTATAGCTCTTCAGGCCGTTGTTCAAAACAGCAGAGTTGTAAAAAAGCAGATTCAAGGACGCTCATAGGGACAACAGATTCAGGCGTCCTCTCTGAGTAGAACATGAATTTGCGGAAAGCTTAAAATGTTGTACGTGCGGGACAATATATTAGCTTTCCTGGTAAAAAAAAAGAAGGTCGCTACGGAGAGTTTATCTTCAAAACATTAGCAGAATCACACAAAACTTAGCTGTAAAAATGCATTCAACATTTCAGTCAGTTTTGAAAGTGTCAACTTCTACACATAGTACGTATGAGCCAATGTGGGATGATTAACACTGTTCTTTGTACTAAACCCTTTTATGCAAGTCCGAGATCCACAGTAGATCCGCAGTGCGCATTCCATGCTGCTTCTTTAAAACTTAAGTTGAAGGGACTTGGACGTGTTCATAATTAGTCAATGGGAAAATTGCCGAAAATTATGATCAAAATCACTCACTCAAGCTTCGCAATATAAGCAAGAAAAAACAGGGAGAGGGGTTCAGCTCATCCAACAAATTTGTACAAGTGTCACTGCAGAATTAGTTTTTCGTTGGAAGAAAAAGCTGTCAAATTCATACCTTATATAATTGTGACAAATTTCATATAGACTAAATGTAATTGTAACATGAATTTGCAGCAGAATCAGGCGTTTTCCGCCTCACCTAGAGGTGGATGGCGTTTACCCTCCCCCCCTCCGGAAAATACCCTCCCAGAAAATACCTCCCCCCCCCCCGCGGAAAATAAGGCTTTCCAAATTTGAGAATTTTATTTTAGTTTTATTTTTTAATTTCCGCAGGGGAAGGAGTTTTTATACTTGTGTATTATGAGCCACTCACTCAAGTTTACGCTGTGTAAAACTCGAGAACAAACCGGTTTCTTCGTTAGTTTTTTTCAGCTTAGCCCTAGACAAGATAGACAAATGAGAGAATATATGGGAAATATATAATTTGGGCTATATATTTGTATATAAGGGGGGGGGGTAAAGTATATGGACAGTTTGAAGTCAGAAAACAGTTCTTTCTTGGCATTTGGCCACTAACAAATTACAGAAGAATAGCGAGGTATCTGGAAATTTTGGTAACTAAAAAAAAAAAAAAAGAACCCCGTATAAAGTAAACGTAATGTTTCATTTAAGTGTTTTTTTAAAGCGTTTCTGTTTTTTTTTCAATAACCGTTTTTTCAACTATTAAGTACTATTATTAGGTTAATGTATTGTTTCATTTAGTGTTCCAAAATGTTTTATGATGATCGCTGATCAAAGTTTATGTTATTTGTGCCTTTCATTTCTGCTATTTTACTGTGTTCATGGCCGTATATTTAGCTTTAAAATACAGTTAAGTTGCACCCCCGCCTAACTGGTGCCCCCTGTCTAGAATGTCAAGATTGTTACGAATTTTTCTGTATTTTTTACACTTTTTCCATTTAATTTCGCGTTTTTATGAAGTTATGCCCCTCCCAAAAAACATGCACGTGTCTGTTACGTTTCACTTCTCATTCTGAATTAGAAATTTCTTTAATTTGTGTTTTTAACAACACCAGAAGCAATTCATTACCTATATTGCAAATTAAATATTATGCCACTGATGACAACTTGATGTCACATTCCTTGACAAAAAAACAATAATAAAGAAATCTCATAAATTGGAATTGACATGTCACTCACGTCACAAAAAGAGGGTTTTCAACTGTCTTGTAAAGCAGCAAAAAGTGCTTATCAATCAATGTAAGATCAAGGTATCTAATCACAAGCGTGGCATAAAGGGATATTGACTATCCTTCAATATGTTAGCAGTAGATGAACCGAAAAGGCTGATTATTGAATCAGCTGTTCAAGCGATCTTGACCTCCCCCTCGCATTCAAACCGAAGATAGGGTTAACCCACCATGTAAACAAAATTGGTGAAAAGTCTGTGAACGATCAATATTTTCTAAACCCTAGTTTGTTAGTGACTGGGAAGTGAGGTTGCAATGTTAAGGCTAATTTTGTACGCATAGTGATGCCCATTGTTTAGATTTGGGGAGGGGGGGGGGTCAACTATTGTCATTGTTCGACAAAAGGCACCTGTTTATGTGTGGTTTATAAGGTTTGGGGAGGCGAGAGGTGAATTCTTGAGCCCCCCTGTGACTTCCCTTGGGTTCGGCCTTTGTGTATTCTGTGTCAAATATTGAAAAAAATTGTCTTTCAACATACCGCTTGATAAATGTTTGCCTATGACTGCTTTCGCAAAATCTGTATATATAGGCTAGCCAGGAGTTCCGCCGATGGAGGGGCAAAAGTATAAGAAGAAAAGAAAAAAGGGCGAATTTCATTATGAATACAAAAAATTAGCCAAAAATATTATAAACATTTTTTGGGGGGGGGGGGTGAAGGCCACTCCGCTACATACTTGAATGAGCACTATTACTGGCAAGAATGAAAGTCTTATTAATCCAGCAAGAACTGTGCACGGTTTGTGTCCGAAATTGAAGGGCTTTTGCCGTATAGATTCAAGTTGAAGACAAAGGATATAATATAGGATGTATACAGTATTTCGTTTTTTCAAACGGGGAAAACAAATGAATTACTGCTAAAGTATGAGAGATTCTAGGCATGCAACATACAAATCTCGATATGCCAGGGGAGGGGGGTAAAACCATAATGCCCTATCTCCAGGGGCGTCGTTTGGGCTGACAGTTTTCCCCTCCCAATAATTTGGAGAAAAATTATTCTATAGCTCATGCGCCTTGACTATCCGGATATGATCCCCTCTTGCTCCCCCAATAAAAATGCTGGAGATTCGCCCCTGCCTATCTCTGCTCATGTACCTGGATATATAATGCAATACATCCATGAGGTTATATGATTTTTGATTGTAATGGATTAGAAACCAGATAAATTTCTTACAAACCTTTGTTAAAGGTGACTTTGCATTTGTCGACTGGGAAAAGAGGCAGATGCGTAGTTGAGGCGGGCAGGGAATTTGGCTCCCTGAAATATCAGTAGATATAAGGTAATTATTGGGAAAGATATTGCTTGTGTTGGATAGCCTACGACTTGTAGTTAGAAGATGGAAGGCAGTGAATGTTTTCAGGCCCAAAGGACAAAGCAACAATTCTATATTAACTCCGGCCAGTGTGTCTGATTGAAAGCAAAAATGTTGTCTTTCTAAAAGTTTCCTTTTCAGACTTCTTTGATTACCAATCCTAAAGGAACACTGATATTACGTTTTCTGACTATGCATAATCGGGAGGCTTTTAATTATTTCCTACACGAATTTACTGGCCACAGAAACACATTTTTTAGCCTTGAGCTGAAATACGAAGGAACCGAATATTTGCCCACCGTAAAGCTCAATTTTTTAAACTATGGGAAATTTGGCTACCAAAGTAGAATCTGACTCCTGTGAGAACCAGGATGCGGAGAAACGGAGAAGGGGGGCCAGGATGAACTCCCCCTATAATAGTTATCCGGCTAGCAAGTTACAGTTAAAAAAATATTACCCCTTAAAAACTAAAGTATTTCTGCGACTCGTATATCGGTCTTAAAAGTACAGGTAAAAAATCATTTGAGATCGTTGGACAAATTCCACGGAAGGCAAACCCCTGCTTCTTCGTTGTTTTGGTAGTTCCTCTCAGAGCAAAAATTATTTCGATGATCACCCTCCCCCCGGGCCATGGTGAGAGCCTACCCTAAGTCTAATAGGGGTATCCACGCTTTGTACTTTTAGTTTTCTCCCGCGTCAAAATTGCTGATGTAGGTTATCTATCTATTTTTCAAATTAATAGCTACAAAATGTTTTAATGAGGTGACATCTATCTACGAATAACAGTTTTCATAAGAACGTCATAAATTTCGCGGGTGACCGAAAAATACTCCTAAAAACTTCTCAATTAGGTGCTAATCATACTTTTGTATAGAAGGTGTCAATTGAAAACGCCTTATCCTGATTAAATACTTCACCATGAACCTGAAGTTTGTTTACTTTTACACAAGCTATACAAATATTATGTTTAAGATGCAGTACACATTAAGCGTTCAAGAATTAAATTGTACTTGAGTAGTTTGTCCTATAACTGTGTGACTAGACTTTTTCATTCAAGGGGCTATCCACTCCGTAATTTGGTGTATTTCTTGAAGGGCCGTTTGCCCCGCCATGCGCAGTGATTTTCATTCATGAAAATTGGTGGGGGGGGGATAAATTAGTCCTTTTTTCAATGAAAATACCGAAAATGTATTTCCCAATGAAATACACAGAGAAGGTATTTTTCAAAATGTAGGGAGAGGGAATCTTGGGACGCATTCCTCTTTGCCTTGTAATTAATCCCACTGACCACGCTTAGTATACTTAAACTATGCCGCACTTCTTCACACCAGGTATGGGGCACTGCTCCGCATCTGGCACATTTCTACCGTTCGTGGCACAATTCTTCCATGGTTTGGGTGCATCACGGGGTGGGCACGATTTTTAAAGTCCTCCAGTTTCAGTCCTTCACCTTTTCAGTAGTCGTTTGGTTTTATTATTATTCGGTTTTATCGGTTTTATTATTATTATCGGTTTTATGGTGAAGTACAATTTTGAGTTGACTGTAGGCCCTTCCGTGATTTGGATCGCTATTATTTGTTACTTTGGTTTAAGGAATTGCGTGTGTGTCCAAATCAAGCCGGAGAGATGAACGTAATGTCTCTTAAATTTGGTGCCTTATAAACATCAAAAAGTATCAGATGCTCTAATAATTATAAATTGTTCTAAAAAATATGAAACAGTTCTAATAAGTATTATAGATGTTCAATTATAGAGCCAAATACGCATGCAGGAATTTCTTTTAGATGGGGTGCAATATTTTGAATGACGAAATTTTCGGAAAAATGTTAATATCTCGGGCGGGGTAAGAGGCGGGTTCATAAGCTCTTAACTTTGTATTCGTAGGTATGTCACGCTACCCGCTAATTTCAAAGGATTCCTTACTGTATGTAACTGATTTAAATAATTTAATTTATTTTTTTTACACATGGAGGAGGGATAGTGAAAATTTACCCTAAAATTGATCCTATGCCCCCCCCCCCTCTATGGTATTGGTAAAAATTGCCTAAAATGTGACTTTTGTAATTTGACCCCTCTTCCTTCGTGAAATATCCTCCTATTCTTACCTGGAGATCAGACAAGGCACATAGTGGGATCTTCAAACCCTTACCCACATATCCCCACAACTTGAGATTTATACGGTTTTTTCTATAGTCTCTTATATTTTCTTGCGTTTTTTTCAAATACCCCCTCCCCCCAAGAAACTTATTCCGTTCATGCTTGATCAGAATCCTGTATAGGCATAAGAATGACTGACTGCATCCATTGCTGCCTTTTGTAACCCTTCTATTGTTCTAGGGTAGTCGTTGGGAGGGCGAAGCAAAATATAAAAATAAAACGAAAACAGATGATATAATATATATAAAACATATGGACTATTATGGAGGAAATTGTGAAATGTACAAAGTGCAGAATCCAAAAGCCCTCCCCCTCCTTCATACGTCCATAGTTATATGTTTAACATTTTTTGTTCCCATTAGATCTGTACTAATTCAGCTATCGGTTCCGTAAGAATTTACGATCGACACTGTTAGCCTTGGCTAGTTTTTGCCAATTGGCCTACTTAGAAATAATATCTTAACTGTTAAAATTAAAAAAAAAAATAATTTCTAGGTAAAAACATCGTTAAAAATAATGTAAAATTAGCCCGATGGAGCTAATTAAGGAAAGAAAAATGATTGTCATTTGAGCTAGTGCGATCTAAAAAAATAATAGCAACCATGCCTACAGTATTTTGCGATGATTTCTAGAGTTTTCTGAGAGCATAAAATATAAACATTAATAACTAGGTTATGGAAAAATTAAATTTTTATTGATATTTTTTTCTTTACTCAAATGTAACCTGGAATTTAACTCTCACTTTTCAAAACTATACTACAAACAACGTGAATAAAGATCAAAGTGTGTCAATTGTCATTGATTTTTTATAGATGTTAACTTGTCGCGTGACCTTGTTAGTTAATTCAACTGTAAATTCGTAAGCGACAAAGAAAGAAAATAAAAAAGTTGTGGTTTTGGCTTACTGTTTTTTTTTTGACAGGCTTTCACTTGAAACAGATCTTTAAAAGAATTAATTTAAAAAACTTTTTCCACAAAATAAGTTTTTCAAAGAAAAGTAAAGAACTCCATTAAACAAAAAATGAGCAAAAATAAAATCAAATAATCTACCAAGCGTAGATTATTAAACCCAAAACGAACAGAAATTACAATAAAAAACAGAGTCAAACTCAAAACGAGCAGAAATTAACATGAGTATGGCTCAAAGCCCCTATGCCTTCCCAAGGCCAGAACATAATTTGCACTTTACTGAAAAAATATAAATATTTGTACTTTTATAACTTTAATAAATCAAATAATATTAATATTTTGATTACTAAATATCAGTATATGTATATTAAACTGACAATGCTCATTCATTTGCCCCCAGGGCAAAACTTACAACCCTTGCCCTAAGGGATGTGGGGGAGTGTCATCCTCAAAAACATAATTTGCAGACTTTTTAACTACGTCGAACAAAATGGCTTGATTGGATGTGTTTGGGGAAATGGTGGGAGTGACATGGGTGTTAGTTATCCTCCAATCATTTTCGACTATTAAAATGGGCACAAGCCCTTCTAATTTCCAATCGAATGAGCCCTTTTTGAAGTTTCTACAACATCACTATCTATAAAAACCTTATATGCTCCCAGGGCATAACTTACAATTCTTGCCCCGAGGGCTCTGAAGGGGTTTTCATCCTCAAACACCTAATTTCTAAAACTTTTAACTACGTTGAACAAAATGGCAATCTAAAAATGTTGATTGGATGTGTTTGGGGAAACGGTGGACGTGAGGGGGGGGGTAGATGCCCTCAAATAACTATTGACTATTAAAAAGGGCACTAGCCCTTTGAATTTCCGATCGAATGAGCCCTTTTTCAAGTTTTTTCAACAAAGCTTTCAATAAAAACCGTATATGCCCCCAGGGCATAACTTACAGCCCTTACCCTGAGGATTGTGGGGGGAGTGTCATCCTCTTAGATATAATTTCCGGACCTTTTAACTACTTTGAACCAAATGGCTATCTAAAAATTTTGACTGGATGTGTTTGGATAAATGGTGGGCGTGGAAGGGATGTTAGTTGGTGGGCGTGGAAGCCTTTCAATCACTTTTGACTATTAAAAAGGGCACTAGCCCTCTCAATTTCCAATCAAAAGATCCCTTTTTGATGTTTCTGCGACAACGCATTCTATAAAAAACCTTATATGCCCCCAGGGCATAACTTAAAACCCTTGCCCTGAGGGCTGCGGAGGGGGGGGGTTATCATCCTCGAAGACCAAATTTCCAGAACTTTCAACTACGTTGATCAAAATTTTGATGGCTATCTCAAAATTTTGATTGGATGCGTTAGAGAAAAAGGTGGGCGTGAGAGGGGGCTAGTTGCCCTCCAATCACTTTCAACTATTAAAAAGGGCACTAGCCCTTTAAATTTCCATTCGAATGAGCCCTTTTTGAAGTTTCTACGACAACGCGTTCTATAAAAAAAACCTTATATGCCTCCAGGGCATAACTTACAACCCTTGCCCTGTGGGCTGTGGGGGAGTGTCCTCCTCAAAAACATAATTTATATCTGGAAATCAATTTCGCTGAACAAAATGGTTATCTCAAAATTTTGATTGGATGTGTTTGAGAAAATGGTGGCCGTGGAAGGGGTGTTAGTTGCCTTCCAATCACTTTCGACTATTAAAAAGGGTACAAGCCACTCCAATTTCCAATCGAATGAGCCCTTTTCGAAGTTTCTGCGACAAGTCCTTCGACACGAAGTGCCCTGGTATGAAACAAAAAAAGACATTGTGCCAACATCGTTCTTTACTTAGACAGCGCGATTGCGCTGCCTATGATAATACATTTTTGTCCGGTTTTTCTTTTGTCGATTCTGCCTTTACCCTTGCGTCATGGGCCTATACCAATTTTTTTTTACCATCATATAGATGTAATAAATTTGTGCTAAACAGGGACGTACGCAAGGCTGGACCCCCCTCCCTTATTCTTTGTTTTCTCAAATTTTATGAAATTTGTGGGCACTTATACAAATTATGAAATAATATTATTTTTTTTTATTATCGGCCTCCCAAAATTTCCCGTATACATGCATGTATTCTATAATGTCAGGTCTTCAACAGTTGCATCAACTTGCAAAAATGTAGAGGGAGAGAGGAAGTAGTTTTAGAAATCTAGGGAGGCAATTTGTTGTTTTTTTCATTCTATAATGCAAATAGCGAAAGGACATTTTTCGCTAAAATACAAAAAAAAGGTTTTAAAATCTGAGACGACAAATTAAATATTAATATACAGGATATTAAAGAATTTTTTTTTAACAATCAATTTATACATCTAACAAATTTGAGGTACAATTTGTACCTCACAGGTCCTATGTATATAATCTTCAAGAAAGTGGTTCGAAAATAATTTTTAAAAAATAACATTCATCGTTATTATTACTAATGAAAAGAACGACAGAAAAATTCAACATGACCTGACTCCCTATAATTTGGAACAGGCACGACCACATTGACCTTTTGGTCCGTGCCCCCTCTGAAATCTTGAGGTTTCTCCTAAATTTTTTGTTTTTTTTCCGTTTAAGTCGCCCGCTTTTTTGTCCTTTTTTTCAATTGTTGCTCTCCGTCAGGAAAATTTAAGACCTCTTAAGCGAGTTAAATTCTTACGAGCCTAACTCCTTTGGGATGCTCTGATTGACTAGGGCAAATACTTACATATGTTCTGTATTGAAGATATATTTTGTGTTCTATTGTTTTATGAATCTGAAACAAAATTTTCATAGATTCGGTCCCAGGGAGGTACCCAGAATGAAGATCCTTTTGAGCCTGTGCCTCCTTCCCTCCCTAAATCTCAAGGTGGTTACGGTTATCCACATAATGTCTTCAGTTTGACATAACTGGCCCATGACATAATTTGACATAGTTGATTTTAAATCTATGCCTCTCTCCGTAATAAATTTCTGCGAAAGTTTCGCCCTATTTTTTATTTCTTACATCCTAGATTCGAAGACTAACCTTATGTGCCGTGGAGAAACACAATGTTGTATGCTGCATTTTAAAGAAGTATAAACAGTACGAAAATTGTCCATGGTTTAGGGCTTCGATTTTTCCAGGGGGGGGGGCTCGTCCCTGGTGTCAAATAACTGTGTTTATTTTAGACAAATTTTTATCAGAACCCTAAGCAGAGGCGCCTATTGGAGGAGACCAAGGAGCAACTGTCCCCTAGACTTCAAAAAATACCTTTTTGGAATACTTATGGAGAAATCTTGAAAAATGCACCGCCCCCCAAGATTTTGAGAGATCCATTTTTTGTATTCTTATTTTTAGAAAAATGAAAAAAGAATCCTTGCTCCCCAGCATTTTTGTGAATTTGTGCCGTTGACCCTAAGTTTCTGGGGAAGGGACTGATCCTTCCCAAACTTTTATTGGAGGGGCATTGACCCTCTGGCCCCTTATACTTATAACCTACGGTAATGGTAACAGGCTAGGGGATGGCGATGCACTTTCCGTATATATATATATATATATATATATATATATATATATATATATATATATATATATATATATATATATATATATATATATATATATATATATATATATATATAGCGGTGCAATTTTAATGCAACAGCTTGGGTATAAACCCAGTCCTTCTCTCTTGTAGGCAAAGTGCATGCTTACATCTTAATTATAATTTAAGCTCCAAGATCGTCTTTTTATGCAACGGAATATGACTCTGGAGTCTGCAACTCATAAGATGAAAGATACTATATCCACAGGGGTTGCTCGTTGGCTGGTGAACAAGCTGATGGTGAAATCAAAACAATTAGGTTTCAGTTATGTCAGATCCCTCCTGCAGATGGTAGTGTGATCAAGAAATACCATCCATGTCAGCACGGAGCCTGACTGATCTGTCTTCGTAGCCGAGGGTTGTCCAGAACGCTCATATTAAATTATGCGCATCCCTTTCTACTGTTTTTTCTATTTCGTAAACAGAATGCGTATTTGTAATGGCATTTTCAGCATATTTTCGTCATTTCAAGTATTCCGACGAAAATAAGATGTTTCAAGCAAATAGTTCAGGAAGGATTCCTTTTCGATGAACTCATTTGAGGAGTGAAACCGGAAACCTGAGGGAATAGGTTTCCATTACGTGTTCCAACACGTGTTCACAAATATTTTGCATTTTTCGTTAATTTGCTTTACTTTTCATATGATCCACCTACTCTGAGCGTTTTTTTTTTTGTAAATTGGGCCCGTCTAAGAAATTTTTTGCCCCTTGCAAAAAATTTTGACTCCGCGCCAATATAGTTTCTGGGTATATATATATATATATATATATATATATATATATATATATATATATATATATGTATATATATATATATATATATATATATATATATATATATATATATATATATATATATATATATATATATATATATATATATATATATATATATATATATAAAGAACAACAGAAATAAAAACACACAACTACAAACAAAGGATAAAAAAATTATCAAAGATGCGAAGACTTCTGACATTCAGTAGAGAAATCAAAAATAAACTTCTTAATAACCCCAGCTGGGTTTGCCAATTGATACTTTCTTTGCAGAAAAGTTATTTGTTCAAGTTGGAAGTTCCATTAAAACTTTGCAAATTTAGAATAAAGGTGATAAACTTGCTTTCTCTTACCACAATTAAAAAAAAAAGACCAAACAGAAGCAAGGGCAAGTAAGTGAGGAGCTATTAGGCTATTATATAACTGAGAACGGTGAGCTCTACTCATGTTTGACACGTTTGAAACTAGGGAGGCATACGCAGCCCGGATCTTAATAGCATAGTTTTTCATTGCCGGGTTTACAGTTTCTTTCAGGTTATCTCCAATAGGCATGCTCAGGTAAGTAAGGCTGCTAGCTAAAGGAGCTTCAGAGCTAGATATACTTATTGAATTTTTATTTCTTTATAGTTGAACGGTAGAACAACTATTTTATCAGTATTAAAGCTCAAACCAATGTGTTCGTGCTCATCTTGGAGAAGCTGAAAAGTTGAAGAGCATCCTTGGAAATATATATATATATATATATATATATATATATATATATATATATATATATATATATATATATATATATATATATATATATATATATATATATATATATATATATATATATATATATATATATATATATATATAATTCATAGTTTGGCCCATTAATTGACGCCTTGATGGGGTATGGCCAGTGCATCCGGTTTGGGTTTACCTAGGAACATCTTTGGAGGCGGTAAGTCAAAAGTCTTTATGTCAAACAACGTCAATTTGACAGAATAAGGGATAGATGAAAAATGTCTTTTCCATCTTTTGACTGCTATTAAGGACGTACATGGCGATCCTTATAATGAGTCAGTCGGATGATCAATATCAGAAGTTCCCTATCCCTACTATTTTTGATAGTATAAAAGGGAACACATTCTCTTCTATAAGTAAGAAAAGAGGTTGTATGCGCTCTATGGAGGATATATAAGCTCTATACACATTCTGAAAAAAAAAGACTTTGATTGAAAAAGGTAAATGGGGCCACGTAAGAATGCTGTACTGCTCACGATCGATTTTAAGGTATCCAGCAACCATAAGATAAACCACTCTTCTAAAAGAGTCAGAGAAATATTACTCTTCAAATATATTGTAGGCGCGCAGTCCTTGTTTCCTCCTCGCCCCGTACGAAACTTCAGTATCTCTTACCAAAAAATTTTGGAATAGAGTAGGCTTAGAATTCCTTCTCCATAATAATTTTTGCATCATTCCTTATACTTTAGATTGTAATAGTGTTCTCTTTTGAGTGTCTAAAAAAAGGTACTGCAGTCACGGTCGTGGCGGATGTAAAGACTGCAGGCCGCTCATCCAAGAGAGCTCTAAATGTTTTTATTTCCCTAAAGTTTTACATCTAAATATCTCTTAGGGAAAAAGAACAACAATTTCTTATCGAATTTATATAGAATAGGGTTACAATTCCCTCATCATGCTTTTTTTTCCGCCTTAGAAAGGGCTCTTTCATTTGCTCTGCGTTTTCGGCGACATGTGTGAATGAGGATCAATGAACATCATTGTTCTGCTTCATCTTTCACAAGAACCTTTGGCCTGCGTGTAATATCATTTTGAAAGTCTTTGCCAAATTGCTTAAATGCCAGATACTGACTTTCACTAATGGTGATCTTGACATTCGTTCAAGTTGCTTAGTAGGGTGCCCACGTGAGGCGATGTTTGAAATTTATTGCGTCTAGCCCTTGACGATTTTTGTGGTTCATAATTTAGGTTCAGTTATTGCAGATTTGCGGAACAATTAATTTAAAGAACATTAGCCTCTTAACGACAATAAAATGTAACTAAGTACAAAATAATGTAATAAGGATAATGCGTATGTAGGACCAGGTTGCCATTTCAATGCAAAAAAGGATATGTATTAATGACGAATGATGGTCGAAAAAGATGTGTCTGATTGAATGGCAATTTTAGTTTATTTCTGGGGGGCCAATAATATCAATTTTTTAGTAATTTGAATAAGAAGAACCCAGAAATTCAGAAAATGTTATGATTTCTAGGAGGATTGAGGCCTCTCCCATGCATACGTCACAGGTATACTACCCGAAGAGTCTGTCGGACGACAGGTATACAAAGAAGCTGTATCGTATACTATCAAACAGTTCGTGGTAACGAACTGTAAGTAAGGAGTGACCCGGCTCAAAGGTAACCGAAACTCTAGAAAACGGGATTTTGATACCAATAGATACTTCAAAAGAATTAGATTTTAATGCTGATTTCAAATAAATAAGTTTCATCAAGTTTAGTCCTACCTATCAAAAGTTACGTGCCTGAGAAAATTTGGCTGCTTTTTCGAAAAAAGGGGGAAAGACCCCCTAAAAGCTATAGAACCTGAATGAAAATCACACCATCATATTCAGCGTATCAGAGAACCCTACCGTAGAGGTTTCAAGCTCCTATCTACAAAAATGTGGAATTTTCCATTTTTTGCCAAAAGAAAGATCACGGATGTGTGTTTATTTGTTTTTTTTTGTTTTGTTTTTTGTTTCTCCAGGGGTGATTGTATCGACCCAGAGGTCCTAGAATATCGTGAGAGGGCTCATTGGAACGGAAATCAAAAGTTCTAGTGTCCTTTTTAAGTGACCAAAATAAATGGAGGGCAATTAGGCCCCCTCCCACGCTCATTTTTTCCCAAAGTCACCCGATCAAAATTTTGAGATAGCCATTTTGTTCAGCATGGTCGAAAACATGATAGCTATGTCTTTTAGGATGACTTAATCCCCCGAAGTCCCCGGGGGGAGGGCTGAAAGTTATGAAATTTACCTAATGTTAACATATAGTATTGGTTATTGGGAAGTACACAGACGTTTTCAGGGGGGATTTTTTCTGGTAGTGGGGGTGGGTGGGTGGGTGGGTCGGGGGTTATATGGGAGAACCTTTCCATGGAGGAATTTCTCATGGGAGAAGGGACATTGCTATGAAGGGGCGTCAGATTTCCCAGCATTATTTAAAAAAAAGATCAGAAATTAAATATAAAAAAACAAGTTTTTCAACTGAAAGTAAGGAGCAACATCAAAACTTAAAACGAACAGAAATTACTACTTTTATAATTGGGTTCACCCCCTAGTCAATACTTTAAGCCAAAGATTTTTTTAGTACTTCATAAGAGCTATTTATTCTAAATAACGACCTTTGTGATTAAGGGGTAATTTTTAAAGAATTGTAAAGAAGGTAGGTCGGGGGTTATATGGGAGGATCTTTCCATGAAGAAAGTTTTCATGTGGGAAGAGACATTACTATGAAGGGGTGCCGGACTCCCCAGCATTATTTAAAAAAAATATCAGAAATCAAATATAAAAAAACAAGTTTTTCAACTGCAAGTAAGGAGCAACATCAAAACTTAAAACGAACAGAAAATATTACATATATGATTGGGTTCACCCCCTAGTCAATACTTTAAGCCAAAGATTTTTTTAGTACTTCATAAGAGCTATTTATTCTAAATAACGACCTTTGTGATTAAGGGGTAATTTTTAAAGAATTGGAACAAAATTCAAACTTTAGCTTAAGGAGCAAGGTATTGACTAGGGGGTGAATCCCCTAATATACGTCTTAAAAATATATGAATATAGAAGTTTGTTACGTAAGTTAATTCGTAAGTTACATGTATTTATTACTAATAAAAACGTTCGTAAGTAAAATTAAAACAAGTTCTGAGAAAGCCATTTAACCAAATAAAAGTAAAATTAATATGTAAATTTTGTTTTAATTATTCATGTAGCTTACGGTGAGCCAAAATCAAAACCTGTATTAATTCAAAAACGTTCAAAAATTAAACAAAAAAAAACAAGTATTTTTAACTGAAAGTAAGGAACGACGTTAAAATTTAAAACGAACAGAAATTATTCCGTACATGAAAGAAGCTGTCCTTTCCTCAACGCCTCGCTCTTTACGCTAAAGTTTGACTTTCTCACTACTCTATTTTTTT
Organism: Artemia sp. Qi Xiang Cuo; assembly: GCF_049724085.1. Taxonomy (NCBI): domain Eukaryota; kingdom Metazoa; phylum Arthropoda; class Branchiopoda; order Anostraca; family Artemiidae; genus Artemia; species Artemia sp. Qi Xiang Cuo. The sequence goes on along the minus strand of NC_142796.1, from coordinate 504,875 downwards.
TAAACAATAAAAAACTTTAGCGTAAAGAGTGAGGCGTTGAGGAGCGGACAGCTCCTTTCATATACGGAATAATTTCTGTTCGTTTTAAGTTTTAACGTCGTTCCTTACTTTCAGTTAAAAAAAACTTGTTTTTTTTTTGTTTAGTAAGGACTGAAAACCTACACGTCTTTAATAAGAAGGATTCATATCAGGTATGTTGTTTATCCGTGGTGAGATTGTTTTTAGAGCTACAGATTAGGGATTGAGTGGGATTTGCTGACATAGACAATTATATAGGTGTATGATCTAAAATTTCATGGTACCGGGATTAATTTAATGAATTAGTTAAGTTACATTAATTACTCGCAATTTGTATTTTTGTTTGTCGTTAGTTGTTAAGTGGGATTTTCGTTTTTTTGGGTGTAATTTCGGTGTTTTCAGGCGTTAAAGGATAGCTGTATGTGGACTACCCCATATTTAGTAGTAAATCTAATTATCCAGTACTAGAACATCCAATAGTAGATTATAGTAGACTAATCTGCAAAAAGTTTGTGCTCTGGCCCTCTTTCGATCTTTGAAAGATGGTACGGTGCATAGTTAGCGGGTGCCTGGGTGCACGGCCCTTGTCTTTCAGGAGTCATATTTAAATATGTTGCTCCTTACTTTCAGTAGAAAAAAACATGTTTATTTTTATTAAATATCAGAAAAGACGCAGCTGAGTAAACCCAGAACAAAAAAAGCTTTGCCGGTGCGTCATCAATATAGATATAGGCCTAATTTATATAGTTTTTAAATTTATGGTATAATGTATTTATAGTATAATTATAATTTATAAATGTGTATAGAAAGAAAGCCAGTATTCTTGTTATTGGGCTTCATCTTTTTTGACCACAAGATGGTATTCGATGTAGGCCTATGGGTAATAACTGGTATTCGTTGAATTGGATTAGCCTACCATTTGTAACACTGAATTAACTCGTTCCTGCTCGGAGAGGGACAAGGGCGAAGAATTGGTCCTTAAGGTTAATTCGGTGTTTTTCTGACTTAGAACGCCTCCACCCAGGAAATATCTGTTCCCTACCCGGCCCAAGAGCCATACATATTTGCATATCTGTGATTAATGTCGGCCACAGAAATTAATTGATGTCTTAATACAGCAGATTAAACCCAATAAAACCCCATCCTTTTATCCTAATCCTTAGCCTAATCGCTGCCATAGAGCACGCCACAATTGCCAATACTCCACAAATTAGTCATCAGAGATAATCGATCTGGGTCATTCTTTGCAAATACGTATTTACTGTAATCACGCAATTTTGTCAATATTGCCTGCTTATCGCTGTTAGCAAATTGTAAGTATCAAATATTTGTTAAGTCGAATTTGGCTTTGTTCTATTCATTGTTGCCCTAAAACCATTTATTATAATTCTTTTGTCGGCTTGTAAGTTGGCATGTGAAACAGGGTTGCCGAGATAAGTTCTTCTCAAAATGTAGTTATAGCAGCTATAGTGAGGCTAAACATCAAGCTGTAAGGTTATTATACATTAGAATTTTACTCCTCCTCAACAGATTGTAGCGCAACTTCAACAGCAATCTACAGTGTTTAAGAGCTTAAATCGGGTTCATAGCCGAATTTTTGGGGAGGACTTGCCAAAACAATATTTGTTTAATATCTTAATATTTGTTTAATATCTTAATATTAATATTTGTCCTTTTTTTACCTTTTCAGTTTTTATTTTCCACTCCATTTTTATTTTTGTATATTTTAATTGTTTTTATAAGTCACAAAATAAAGTCTGTCAATCTGCATATTGAAAAAAGTGACATGAATTAAGCTTAAAATGGACAGAAATTATTAATTATATGAGAAGGGTTGCCCCCTCCTCAATACTTCACTCTTCAAGCTAGTTTTTTAGTACTTTTAAAAAAAGCTTCGTATTGTTTTGATTAAACGGCCTTTGTGTTACATGAGTCGTTCTTAAAGAATTGGGACAAAAAGTCAAACTTTAGCGTAAAGAGCGAGGTACTGAGGAGGGACAACTCCCTCACATACCTAATAGTTTTTGCTCGTTTGGCCAGGAAATCCGGATCCCCCTTCATAGAAAATTCCCTCGGAGAATTGCTAAATGGAAAGTCCTTCTCACGTAAAATACCCCCCCCCCGCTAGAAAGCAGTCCCATGGAGAATTTCTCTTGTAGAAAATCCCCCCCACCCGAAAGATCCTCGAGACAATTCTAACCCGGTGAAAATTTCTCCGTACAATTACCCTCAACATCTCCACATATACAATTGAGTCAGCAAAGAGAATGTAAGACAAATAAAAAGAATTTTGTATAGGAATACTTGCACATTCCCCTGTGTAAAATTTCCCTGAAAAGTTCACCGCCCGGAAACTTCCCTCCCCACGGACAATTCCCCTCGTTGAAAATTCCTCTAGCAGAAAATCTCCCCCAAGAAATGTCTGTTTACTTCCCAATAACAAATACTATACGTAAACAATGGGCGAAATTCATAACTTACAGACCTTTCCCCAGGGACTATGGGGGTAATTTTATATCCAAAGACCAAAGGCATGGTTATTAGACCTTTCAACACTACTTAGCAAATGATTATCTCAAAATCTTGATCGGACGACTTTGGGGAAAAAGAAGCGTGGGAGGGGAGCTAGTAGCGCTCTGATCTTTTCGGTTACACAAAAAGGGCACTAGGACTTTTAATTTCCGATTTTTAGAGTAATTACTTAGAGTAATTATTATTAAGAGTAATTAGTCCTTATTTAAAGTTTGCTACCACGAACTGTTTGATAAATCAGTTGCTAGTTGCTAGTATGAGACAGAAACTGCATTTTTATATCCCCCCCCCCTTTATCTCTCTCTCTCTCCCTATAGTAGGACTGGAAATATTGTAATTTTTGAAACGGATTTATTAGCTAGTATGAACAAAATTGGATGTCCCTTCTATTATCCCTTTCCTTCCCTAGATGCATCTTCAATCCATTTATGGGTCATTCTCCAGGACTTTTTTTCTTTCTCAATCTACAGCAATCGATTCACTTTGATTTACGACGGTCAATGTATAATGTACTATATGTGTACAGATGAATCCTGGAAAAATTTGAGATATTCTGGAGAAATAGCAAAAATTCGAAATTTCAAGGGGACTTGCCCTAAGGCTTTATTCCCATACAAGCCCGATAATACTTTGACACGTGAAAGGCTTAATTTCAAAAGACGATAACAACCTTAACGTTACTATTTTAGATTTTGAACCCCCTGGCTTTCTTGTTTATGGGCGTGATTCCTACTCTCGCCTTTGGAAGGCTGAGTTATAGAAGACGACAAAAAACTAACGTCAAAATTTTGAAGAGGATGACTGTTCATTTCTTATCCTTGTCAACCCTTGTCCTCTTTTCTATTTGTTCATCTATTCCGTAAGCATATTCTTGACGGGCTGACAATGGGGAAGAGGCTTTGCTATTCATGGATCAAGTTGGGGTAAAAATGAAAGTTTGACAGAAGCTATCCACAAGTCTGAAATGTGTTTGAAAAGAGATAAAGGCTATTCTCCTTTAGTCAAAGTTTCTCGATGGCTGACAGGAAGACGCAAGCAATGCATTAGGCCTGAAAAAAGTCTTTCTGTCTTGGACCTCTTAGCTAGCGTGATGGGTTTTCCACTTTGGTAGAAGTTGAAGTTTACTACGCTAAGGCTGCCAAAACTTTTTTGGGGCCGGAGTGTCAAAATGAGTAAAAGAAGGATACTTTTGGTGACTCTCTGGTTAAATTTCATTTGAACTGAGAGTCAGGATCCTCCCTTTCTAAATGCTTGTTTATGATTCTTTTTTTTCTGGCTGTCAGTGGTGCATCATTTTAATTTTTTGATTTTGGACAGTGTTGCCAATTTATAGAAAGTAAAGAAAATGAGCAAGCCACTAAAAACGGGAAAAACATCTAGCTGTGATAAGAGAAAAGCGGGCAAAAAAAGCATCTAAGTTTTTCGTGCGTAAAGGTAAAAAAAAAAAAAATTAAAAATGTTTGATTGAAAAAAAAGTGTATGTTTTAAAAACGTGGCCTTTTTAGACCTCAAAGTTTCCAGATGTCACCCAAGGGGAAGACGTGTAAAAAAAAAGAAAACAAAAAGTAAAAATGCCCTTTGGCAACCGTGTATCACCAGCGGTGGGGTGTGCCATGATTGGTGAAACAAGTGGCGATCGGAGATATATTTCAGCTAGTGGAAAGTAGGCAACCCCTTCAGCTAGCGTCAAATATGAATATCATTTCGTCTAAATGTAGGGGGCGTAGACAAGGCACATGCAATGGCCTGAAAATGAAACGGTTTTTTTTCGCGATTGATTGTTTTTTTTTATACGATTTTTATGTCAGGTTTGTGGTCTGCAAGATGACTTGCAAGGGGTAAACCGTACGATTAGAAGAGGATGTGAAGGAACCTTATGTGTTCATGTACAGGGAGTTGGAAGCGTTTGACACTGAATTTGGTGTTACCCTCAAAAATAAAACTTTAATCCTTTTGACCCTAAAGTCGTTTTTGAGGTTCAACATACCCCTTTTGGAAAGTTTCTGGTCTCTAGAATCCCTCTAAAAATGGTAATAGCTTGCGGGGTGAAAATATGTCAGTCTAAATGAAAGGGGGACTAAAACTGACAATTTTTATGACATAAAGGTGGTCAGTAATCCATTCTTATTCATGTTATGGTCAGTTTTACTAGATGCTTAAGTAGAAGATGTCTCAACCAAAAACCAAATGTGTCAATATTTCTACGAAGTGATATCAAAGATATCTCAACGAAAATGCTTCGAAAGTGTGGTTTTTCAATATAGATTCGCTTTGAAAAGAGCTCTGATTAAAAAAAAAAATAATTCGTAACCTCCAAAAAACAAAAAAACGCGAAAATTATGCTCTGGCAAAACTAGTGATGGCTTCCATAAATATACTGACTTTTAAGACTGTGCGGGGGGGGGGAGGTTGTTGTCCTTAGCATAATTAAACCAATTGGATAATTCACCTTATACCTGAACAAATCTCCACTACGTTTGTTAGCAGTAAACTTTATTATTTACTTGGGGTTTTGACGTCGCTAAGTTGTGCTTAGCCTACATCATGAATGTAAAACAAGTGTTGCAACGTGTGTGGTGATACTCTTGTTTGCCAAGGTTCATCTCCTAATTAGCACAATTTAGTTGTCTAGTCAGGCTTATAAATGGGAAACAGGTGCCTTTTAAATAAAAATAAGCTTGTTTATCAGGGCGCTAGTTTACGAAAATACACGGGGGGGGGGGCATCTTCGATTTTTTAATGATTATGTTACTGTGATTGCCCGAAATCTGGTTAATGTCGACATTCACAGGGGAATGTTCGAAATTCCTTTTTCTTTGTTTGGATTCAATTAGCTTTTAGCTTATTAACTTATTTGCGAATCCGCTTTTTCAGTCTTATACAAGCCTAGATGGTAAAAGTTAAGGTTAGGTTAGCCTTGGTTACAAACCTCAGAAACGGGTTGGAACCCTAACCTAACCTGTTATCGTCAGACCTTACAGAAAATTGAAAAAGTGGAATGGTATTACTGACTAAACTCAAGGAGAAAAAAAAAGTATTTCGGACATTCATTGGTGAATGTCGACATTCACAGTGGTGTCGTTTTTTTCGGGGGGGGGGGCAGTTGCCCCTAATAATTGGAGAAAAATTATTATACAACCCATGCCCCTTGACTCACCTGATGGAAACCCCTCTTGCGCCCTCCCCCATAAAAATGCTGGAGTTGTGCCCCTGGACATAAACAACACACAAAACAATTACACAAAAATTGTACTTTTCAAAATGTAGTAGGCTAGGGACAATTTAATTCCATGAAAATACCAAAAAGGGTAATTATTATAATCTGGGGTAATTATTATAATCTGAAAGAGGCGGTTACAACCATGTCCCCCTCTATTTAGCATCCCTGTTGTCTATAATAATTTAAGTGAGGAGTATTTTAGCTTTTTTGTGTAGCTATAAGAAATTTGACTGAAATGTATTTTACCAACAGGCTGCGTCTTTTACGACTCGTCGCAGCACTAAGTTCTCCTACGGCCGAAATATCTGCGCCCCTGGGCGTATCTAGGATTTTTAATTTAGGGGGTATCTACAGAAGAATCTTTAAAAAAAGCATCAAAAATTTTTGTATATGCTTTTTTGTTATGTTTTCACGAGTTGGACAAATATTTCAGGGGAGAAGGGCTGAAACCCGTTCCCTCCTCTGGGTACGGCTTTGGCTGCACGTTCTACTTAATCTGATGGGTAGTTCTTTTCGTAACATTAGGATAGTTTATAATGGTCATTGGATTGTCTAATATGCTCCCATATTGATCTACTTGAAATTTTAACATTTGTTCTGGGGGAGGAGGAGGAGAATTCTCGAAGACACCAAAGCGAGGGGCTTCCATCATCTTCTAGTGTTCTGGTATGCTCTCTAATGCTCCCAACAGGCGTGTGGAAACCTTTTACTATTCATTTCTGGTGATGTCTGGGTTTACATTGATAAACATCTAATATAGGTACTGGTAAGCATGTAGCCGAATTGTTCAGAGCTAAGGGTTCACGTGGGAGGAGATAGAAGAAGAATGTCTTTACTATAAACTATTCATTTATTCTACAAAGTATGTCTTTTTACATGGTTTGAAAACAAACACAAGAGAAGAACTTCACAGAAGTACTGCACGAGAGGAACTACTTTAAACACTTCAGAAATCCGATTATAAATGATTTCCAAGGTCCCTAGAAACACGTTATACTATATTAAAATTGACCAAGTTCTACTTTCTGCTATTATAAACCTAGTTTTTCTGATTCCCATTTCCATAAGACAAAGCATCATAAATTCTATAAGCCTGTGTTTTACTGGGGGTTCTAGAATCCAATGTACATTGCAAGATAACTTTGACCCACGTTGCATCAAAATTGGGTGGCATGTTTCCTGTTCCAAGACTTACATTCAAAAGTTTACAAGTGTATAAAAAAAACTATTTTGGAGGAGGTCTGCATTTAAGTGTGGCCCGAATTCGAAAATATAAAAAAGACGTAAACAATATGAAAAATATAGATGAATCTTAAAAATGGTGGTACCTTTTTTGGAGGGGGTGCCTCTAAAAGAGGGCCTCCCACTGTGTCTGAGCATTTTTGTGTGTATCTAACGGTATAGACATGGAACTAACCCCCCTCCCCACTCTGTGTACGTGCCTGCTCACGAAGAGAGGTGAAATTTAACAATTTCTTATTAAATTTTGATAGGATTCGACGTCTTTATATATTCCCACACTAAGTCACCCCATCAGCTTTCATATTGTACGCTAAGTCGAAATAAACTCCCCAATAAGAAGGGAGAGTAAACTAAAACACAATTCTGCACATGGCTCTCATTTCCAGCAGATCATGCAGAAGAGCGTTTAAGTTGTAACTTGTTACCTAGCAGTTGACATGTCATTAATAAAGCTGTCTCCTAGCTTAATTAGTCTACACCGATTATGGTTTGTAGTTTATAACACTTGGAGAGATTAAACATAATTTGCAAAACACGGTCTTTTTGGTTCGTAGACTCATTCCCGCTGCGTATAAAACAGATTGTAGTATGAATAATTTATGCAAGCCATCAACAATCGTTTAACCTCGAGTGATGACAGACATCTTCTCGTTTACATCCATCCCATTTGCTGAAAGTGGACTGACTGATTGTAAGGCTCAACTTTTATTCATGCTGGCCATCATTTATAAGGAGAGGGGGTAGTTTTGGAAGGGACATGGCCCATGTTTGCCTGAAAACCTGTGTATGATTTAATCGAAAGTAGGTACTGAGTATAATCAAAAAGCATATCCATCTTTAAGGTTACTTGGTAATATTAGATGGCGTTAATCTTCTTAAGCAAAATTAAAAAACAAAAATATCTGTAAATACAATCCGACAAGCAGCAGCTCTGTTATCGATACTGAGTAGAATTAAAAAGCATACGCATCTTTGGCATTTCGCTACGTAACGTTAGATGGCAAGCACAAATTTTTTTTGCAACCCATCAAAAATCGTTTAGGCTCGAATGATGACAGATATTGTCTCGTTTAGATGCGAAGTGAAATGACTGATTCATATATATATATATATATATATATATATATATATATATATATATATATATATATATATATATATATATATATATATATATATATATATATATATATATATATATATATATATATATATATATATATATATATATATATATATATATATATATATATATATATAGCTCAGATTTTTTCGACGTTATTTTTATTTTAATGTGACATTCTTGCAAAATTGAGGATAGCAATCAAGAGCGGATCCAGGATTTTTGTTCGGGGGGGGGGTACTAATTTTCGACTCGGTTTTCGACCAATTTTTACTAAGATTTTACTAATTTTCGACTCGGTCAAGAATTTCGGGGGGGGGGGTTCAAACTGGGTACCCCCCCCCCCCCTGGATACGGCCTTGATAGCGATCCAGATGCGACGGTGGTGTTGCTCTTCCATCACAACGTAACGCCGGAGACATGGAAATTCAACTTGAGACATGCTCAGAAAAGGCAGAGGAAACAGAGCGAGACAAGAGCGCGAAGCTGAAAAATCCTGACGGGTCATGATTGAAATCTTGAAATGAACTTCAATATTAAGCTAATATGAAAAATGTGTCGAGATTTTTGATTTTGAGGAGTTTAGTTGATGTCTGCAGGGCTTAGTCGCCCTTCAACCGCAATAATTTACTTGGATTTGGCATGCAGTATGGATGTTAAGGGGGTGACTCTTATAGAGGGTACTTTTAATGACTGCTGCTATGCAAAAAGTTATCTATGTAAAAAGTTAACATGAATCTATTTTGTGCCCTTCATTTTCCCTTGTATTAATAGATTTTGGAGAAAAAACATTCTATCTATTAGTCTATAGTGAATACAAGTCATTGTATGTGTTATAATGAATGATGAATGTCGACATTCACCAGTGAAAGTCCGAAATGCCCTTTTTTCTCCTTGGATATAGTCAGCGTTGCCAGTGAACGTTTTCAGTTTTATGCAAGGTTTGATGGTGATAGGCCAGGTTAGGTTGTTAACCAAATTCTGAGATTTGTAACATAACCTAACCTAACTTCAACTTTTACCATCAATGCTTGCAAGAGACTGAAAACGCCGCCGACTTTTCGGCGCGGCTTCGGGGTCTACTCCTAATATTGATCCATACGTAAATGTCTATTATTACAACCATGAGAAAAGAGCGTGAAGATATAATAATAAAAGACTTTAGTAAGTTTTTTTTTAACAGTTTGTGTATGTAATCAAAAGAGTAGCTTTGTTTGCACTAAATCACATATTGGTTAGGCTGTTTAATTATGGATGTGGTTATTTAATGCCGTGGGATACTATCTCTGCCTCAGTAGAAAATTGAATACTTCATGAAAATAAATGGGATGCTAACTCTGTTTAAAGGAGAAAAGTGAATATTTATGGCAAGAAAATGGCGTTGTTGCTTATTCCTAATATCAAGGCTGGTTTGAGCTTTTGGCACAGGGATACAACATTACCAGGCTGTTTTTAATATTTTAGGTAAGGCAAATCTTCATTAATGCAGTTGTTACAACAAAATTATAACTGTAGCTTTCGGAGAGCAGAGCTTGATGTGTCATAAGTAATGGCTAATTGCATAAGCTTAATTCATAAGTAATTGAAATGTAATAGAAAGTAACACAAGCATTACAGATAAAATAAGACAAGTAAAAAAAGTAGCAGTAGGCAAAAAATCAGAGGCCATCCCAGCGCGGGCACAAATCAATCCAAAATTAAGACTAGAGGTCTGTTGGAGAAATTTTACATGGTTAGAACGTTTAGTCGTCTGCTTGAGATTCTTGAACGTTCTTCTTTAAAGAACCTTGACAGTAGACCCCAAAGCCGCGCCGAAAAGTCAGCGGCGCGCCGCCGAAAAAAAACGGTGGTGCGCTGCCGAGCTTGCAACAGTGCACTGACGCCGCCGCCTCTGATTCTTACGGCGACAGCGTCAGTAATTCGCCGCCATTTTTTTACTCTCTTATTTCTTATCGGTATCAACCTCCAAGCTTCAACCGTCATCCCAGCTAATCTGTTTCTTAAAGATAAAAACTGTCATCTTGTGCTTGTCATGTACGTCGGTTCTTAGGAAGAAGAAGGAGAAATTTTTCTTGAAACAAAAATTCTACCTTCCACTTTGAAATTCTATTATTTTTTTTCTTTCTGATTTTTCGGATGAAAAGAGGTAGGTAAAAGAGCATTAGGCAATTCCGGATGTTATCTGGAAAAGAGCTAGAGCTAGGTATAGAAATGAATCACATTTTTTTTGCGCAGTGAGAAGAGCACATTGGAGTTGAAGTAGCCTTAAACTTTAACTTTAAATTTCATCACTCGACCACTTCTTTCAGAAAAGAATTTTGGAGGGTTATTCAGTGTTGATAAGAAAAGAGGGTAAAGGTGCAGTTTAGTTCCCCCTGTAGTGTAGGACGCATAGGCCATACGGTAAAGGTGCAAATTAGTTCCCCTTATAAAAAAGCTTATTTCTGCAGACACAAAGAAGAAGCACATTTGCAGCATTCTCCCAAGGTCCAATGCTAGTATGGATTCAGATGCAAAGTATGTTCTTGGAAGAGATCTTGCTTTGCTGTGTGCACAGGATAATCTTCCCTTCAATATTGTAAATAGAATAGGCTTTTCACAGTTCTTGTGGAAAGTATGATATTGTTGAAGATGTAGAAGACTTGCCAAGTGAAAGAAACATTGCCATTTCCTGCTTGCAGGACATATATTATGCAACGTTCACAACAGTAAAAAGATCATTGGCAACAGGGTAGAGTTTAGAAGTGAAGCTATGGCTACGGATATCTGGACGGATAACCACCGTCATCTTAGCTATCAGCGTCACAGACTCATGTCCATCACTCCAAATTTTGAGATGAAGAATATAACTACTTTCAACCAACTGTTTTGGTGATGAGCGACATACAGCTGACAACATTAGAAAAGAATATCGTGCATGTGAAGCTTTTTGACATTGGAGGGAGGTGCAAATGTAGCAAATGGTGCAAATGTGATTAAGGTGCAAATGCAGTAAGATTCTGAACAATTCTGGACGTGAAGTCAAGAGATTGTGTTGGACATGGGCTTCACAATCTGATCACAGCTGATGGAGTGTCAAAAGTTACAGAGGTTTGTGATTTGGTGAGAAAGGCTAGACTTATTGTCAAAGCCTTGACTTACAGAGGCTCTGATTTAAGCCGTGAATTCGAAAAACAGAAATCCGAAGTTTTTTTGTGATTGAGGAACTGAGCAAGCTTGATCAGGTTTTAGATGCAGACTTAGGGCTGCCCATTGTTCATGTGGCCGAGGAGGCCGGAAAAATTTCGGCGCGTCTGGCTGTGTGCCGCCACCGATATTAAATACCACGTTCGCCGCCGTCGTGTCGGCGCGGTGCGGCTTCAGGGACTACTTGACAGTCATACTCTCAAAGACTGGCTCTCCACAGTTTTACCTCACGTGAATATCTAATAAACGTTGGGCAAACTCATGGTTGTTCTGATCCATTTGGCTGACGATGTCGCCCCTTGCAGCTGTTCTCGGCCCATATGGAAATTAAATACAAATGAAAAGTGGAACGAACAGTCAGTTTCAGTGTACGGAAGACAGAAGAGCTATCAGTCAACCAGCTGTACGTCTTGTATCGACAACTCTGCTTCATCTTTAAAGGTTAGGCTATTGATTCAGTTCAATACTTTATTTGAGGAAAAAAAATTACATATTACCAAAAAAACAAACAATTAAGAAAAGAAACAAAGAAAAAACACAAATAGCTAGTTTTGAGAAGCCCATACAGCTCTAGCAAATCAGGAGGGTCGTAAATTCATAAGCAGCAACGGTATAGTTATCAGATGAAGTGATTCTTCCACAGAGGACGTAAAAGCGTTGACGTACTGCTGTTAAAACATATCGTAGTAGCACTAGCATAGTAAGACAGTATAGTAAGACAGTAAAAATGTAGGGGATCATCATGCGTGCTTCTATGATCACGCAGTTTCACTCGAAGAATTAAAAACATGAGTTAGACCCAATATAGTTGTTAATAGTCGTTTCTTGAAATATGTGAGTTCGAGCCACTTTGCGGTAACGATGCTAACAGTTACTAATTATTTCACATTGCCATTCTGCAACACCAGCTGCTTAACGTAAGTATGTTAAATGATCTATATATGGTTAACTAAAAATAATCTACCAATCAGATTGAGTGACAGGCCTACTTTGCCAATGGAAAACCACTGTAGGAATGAAAAAGAATCTTACCATCTTTCGAGTAAGACTGAACTGACGGGAGTAGCAGGTTATTTCTGAAATAAACTGGCCTGAAAACAGGGTGAATATGAGCGTCATCAAACAAATGCACATTATACTGTAAATACAATCAAAACAACGAAATTCTCTCTGAAAGGACAGATTATTACCACATAATCTAAGCAGCATGATGAGTTTGCCCGACAGTACTTGTGGCGAAAACACGCACACTTTAATTTTGGAGAGTTGTATTGGATAAAATGATCAACAGCAGCTCTCACAAATCATTTTTGGTGTTGGAGGATGAGTAGCTAATACAACAAGGTCATCAGAACAACTTAAGATATAGATATATTTCTCAAAAAAGCCCCATGGGCCATGGATAATACAAATACAACAAAACGCATAAAACATAATAATAAGTTCAAACCCTTTTGAAAATAACAATACGATAGAAAACCCTCCATATGTCTTATCCCCACACTCACAAAATATCCCAAATTTATAATACCTACTTTGTAACTACTTCCTATTGTATTTTCTAAACACCTTCTATCCATGACATCCCTCCCAAAAATTTCTGTTCTAAGTACCTTCAGTTCTTCACAATAACACATAAAATGTTCTAAATCTTCAGACTCCTCGCTTATCGGACAAGAGAAGGGACCACTCCGTACCTTAATTCTCCCTAAATACTTTCTTCTCCCCCCAAGCGGCATAAAATTCCCTCTTACTAATAAGACCCATTTTAAAGTATCATTTTGGAGCCCAAATTTTAGATATATTTCTTCTCTCGAGGCTTTTTTAATGTTTCTATATATTCCGAGGGATTGTGACTTAACCTTGTCTTCTTGCCAAACCTGGATCTCTTGATCTTGTAGCACTTTTTCCACAGCTTTTGCAATAAATCGTGTTTCCACCCCTGGTCCAATACCGTCATTCCACCAGCTTGATAGCCAGCTTGATTAACGCAAGTTTGCGTTAATTAAACTAGCTCCTAACGCAAGTTTATCGGATAAACCTATTTTGCGCCCCTCCCCCCTGAAAAAGTCCTGGATCCGCCCCTGGTTGTTAATAGTTGTTAAGTTGTTAATGCATATAGATCCAATATGATAACCATGTCCTCTAGCGCCGATAAAGTTATTATGAACCGGACAATGCATCGTAAAAGAATATCATAGGACTCATCTCTCTCAGAGGCGTGGGTTCAAGGAAATTTAGGGGAGACGGGGCAAAATTTATTTTTCTCTAAATCTATGGGAGACAATTTTGCTGTTTTTTTATTTTTACAATGAACGTACCAAAAACATGTGTTTCAAAATCTTGAGTTCATTGATGTGGCGTAACGTCTCATCTAAAGTTGGCCTCTTTCAAATCCTCGTCTGAGTTATCATTAGCTCTAAATGCATACACTCACTAGGCAGGGGGAGGGGGCTGCAGGCTTGTGTACCAATCCTCTTCCCCGCTAGAAGTCTATTTTTTTTACAATTCCAGCTAAAATGTTCGTATATTTCCCGCTTAGGTCACCGATTTTTGGTGTTTTAAGCTATATTATTATGTTTTTTTTTTGCATATTCTTTAATTGTTTGTTGAAATTTACTCTGACAGGTATTCTGTGAAATATAACGACGTTTTAGTAACCACAACCGTTGTGATAGGAGCTCTCCGCAGAGCTACTCTGTCCCTCTCCCATTGTCTGTCCATTACATCAGTACCCTCTTTCCTCTCTTTTAATTCTGTCTTTTTCCAGGTATGTCGGTGACAGGTGGTAAGTTTTTCTCTGGGACTATGGCATATGCCGCCGGGGCCCCTCGTGCAAACGGGACAGGACAAGTGGTGCTGGCGACTAAACCAAGTCGTGACGCTGTAATGAACATTCGTCTGGTGCTAAGTGGTGAACAGTTTGCTTCTTCTTTCGGCTATGAACTTGAAACTGCTGATATAAACGGTGACGGGTAAGTCTCATATAATGCATTTTTTTCACTATATTCACCGAAAAATGTGGCTAGCACTGCATAGCATATTGCTGATGTTAACTGTGCCTTATTATGTATTATGTGAATGTAGCTAATGTGACTTCAAAAAAGTATTGTGGCTAATATGAAGTGGCTTTTATTAAATATGGCTTACACTGCAAAATGTTTCCATTATTGATGGTTCAAGTATGGACATGTTAAAAAGGTTAAAAAATCTTCAGCTGTGGTTTATCAAAAACCGCAATGTGACTTGTTTTTTGGAAAGCTGGAAAGACCATACTAGTCCCGCAAATGAACCAAGTTCTATCGATTGGTTTAATCTCAATCCACCTAATTATTTGGTTCTTATTCTTTTTGTAAGACCATTCCTTTAGAAAGGATCTTGATTCATCTTTTCTCGCTCACAGAGGTAGTTGGAAAGGGAGCTTTTGACAATATTAAGTAAAAAAAAACAATGTATTTTTAACTGAAAGTAAGTTTTTTACATTAAAACTTAAAACGAACAGAAACTATTCCGTATATGAAAGGGGCCGTCCCCTCCTCAACGCCTCGCTCTTTACGCTAAAGTTTTTTTTATAATTTTAAAAAATAGAGTTTGTGAGAAAGAGTCAAACTTTAGTGTAAAGAGTGAGGCGTTGAGCAGGGAACAGCCCCTTTTATATACGCAAAAATTTTTGTTCGTTTTAAGTTTTAATGTCGCTCCTTACTTTCAGTTAAAAACAACTTGTTTTTTATTTAATTTCTGAATGTTTTTGAATTAATACAGGTTTTGATTTTGGCTCAACGCAAATGAATAATTAAAACGAAAGTAGTAATCAACCTTATACTTTGCCAACGCCCCCGTACCAAACAGGTTTTTCTGGTAGGTATTCTATTCTACAGGTCATTACATCTTTGCCAAGAGATTTACGCAATTAATTAAACCTGTATTATAAAACCAGCGCGTCTTGTTTCGAGTTTTAACGGACAAGTTTTTTGATAACTTGATAGGTGATTTGAATAAAAGGAATTCAAATATTTTGTCTATGAAATAGAAGCTAACTCAATTTGCGAAAAGGTATTCCATTTGAACAGCTCTGATTGAATTGTCGCCGACAATGAGATTTAATCGCTGCTAAGCCTATTGTTATTGTGAAAGGGTTACTCAATTTACTTCTTAGTGTTAAATGACAGATTTCCAAATACGATCATTTTGAAAAGCAGACAAAAAAATTTGTTTGTCTCCTCATTTCTGTAGGGCAAGAGATAACTTAATTTACGTAGACAATGAACAATATTAATTAGTGATTAATTGTATCAATGGAGAAAAAAAAAGATTAAACTGATTAACATTTAAGGTAATCCCAAATGAGCTGTCAACTGAGGTAATTTGTTATAAATTTGAAAAATACCTAAAGACGAATCGGAAATGGTTGATTAACATTTTCAAAAAAAAGGGTAATGGGTTTTGCGAATTGGAGGAGATGGGGTGGTTATGCACTGTATAATACATAAGTGAGGTATTGGAGAGAAGGATCAAATTCTAGAGGATCTTACGGTCCCCGGGGGGGTCTACTTACTTTGGGCTGAGTTGCACGAAAGCTGAATAGTACGAGATTTAAGGAGTACGGGGTTTCAGTTGTATAGGGTTTCGCTTATACTGCGGTTCATTTACATAGAGGGTCCGTTTTCACGAGGGGGGATTTGCGATTTTGAGGAGATGGAGTGATAGTGTACTGTATAATACACAAGTGATGTTTTGGAGAGTATTGTCAATTTAAAATAGTTTAGAAATAAAGAAAAAAATTAACAAGAAATGGCTGAAAAGTGTTTTGAGGGAGATGGACTGCATGGAGGGTTGAGATGCACGAGAGTTCAGTTAAAGGGGGGGGGAGGGGAGGGGTACAGTTACAACGTTTGATTAACATTTGCAAAAAAAGGAGTAATGGGATTTGCGAATTGGAGGAGATGGGGTAGTTATGCACTGTATAATACACAAGTGATGTTTTGGAGAGTTAGGGGACGTGTGTGTCTCTTTGGGCTATGTGTGTCTCTTTGGGGCGTTTGAATCTTTTGGTCTGTATGTGTCTGTATGGGCGTTTTTTTGTCTCTTCGGGCTGTGTGTATCTCTTTAGCCTGTGTGTGTCTCTTTGGGCTGTGTGTGCCTCTTTAGGATGTGTGTCTCTTTGAGCAGTTTTGAATCTTTTTGGTCTGTGTGTGTCTCTTTTAGCTTTTTGTGTCGTTTTGAGCTTTGTGTGTCTCTGTTGGATGTGTGCGTCTCTTTGGGCCGTGTGCATCTCTTTGAGCTGTATGTGTCTCTTTGGACTGTTTGAATCATTTTGTTGGTTGATCTAGTTTCACTTTGGGTTGATCTAGGTTCACTTAGAGTGGCGCGCCACTCTAAGTGAACCTAGATCAACCCAAGTTTTTGGATATCTCTCTCACTATGACTCTGTTTCATCTCTGTGGGTGTGTTGTCTAAAAAACCAGTCTGGTTGAAAACGTGGAGTTTTCGTACTGCTCACTTTTTGCAATGTGTAAGAAGCAGTGGGGAATCCCCGCTCATTTGGAAAGGTGCCAAGGAAAGGCATGCAAATAGCATGTAGTTTCAAAACGTGTTTAATCACGTTTCTTGAATGAAGTATCTGTACTGTATATTCAAGAGGTGAAATCAATACAGAGATTGTTACTTACTTACAAATACTTTCATAATTTCTTGAATGAAATTTCCGTATTGTCTATCTAAGAGTTGACTTCAAGAAAAAAATTGTTACTTACTGAGAATTTTTTCATAATTTCTTGATTTAAATTTCTACATCATGTAGCTAAGTGAAAATTGTTTGTGATAAAGAGAAAAAAAAAGTTACTTACTTGCGATTTTTTCATAATTTCTTGAATGAAGTATTTGTACTGTATATCCAAGAGGTGGAATCAATAAAGAGTTTGTTACTTACTTAAAAATATTTTCATAATTTCTTGAATGAAATTTCCGTACTGTGTATCCAAGAGTTGACTTCAAGAAAGAAATGGTTACTTACTGAGAATTTTTTCATAATTTCTTGAAATTAATTTCTACATCGTTTATCTAACTCGTGAAATCAATAAAGAGTTTGTTACTTACTTAGAATTTTGTCATAATTTCTTGAACGAAATGTCTTTTTGTTTATCCAACAGGTGAATTCAAGAAAGAATTTGCTACTTAGTTACAATTTTTTCATAATTTCTTGAATTTAATTTCTACATCGTATATCTAACTCGTGAAAACAATAAAGAGCTTATTACTGACTTAGAATTTTGTCATAATTTCTTGAATGAAATGTCTTTTTGTTTATTCAACAAGTGAATTCAAGAAAGAATTTGCTACTTAGTTACAATTTTTTCATAATTTATTGAATGAAATTCCCGTATTGTGTATCCAAGAGTTGACTTCAAGAAAGAAATTGTTTCTTACTGAGAATTTTTTCATAATTTCTTGAATTAAATTTCTACACAAGAGTTGACTTCAAGAAAGAAATTGTTACTTGCTGAGAATTTTTTCATAATTTATTGAATTTTAAAAAATGAAATAAAGCTATGTCGACTTTGCATGTCTCTCGTGTTGTCTAAAAAAAAAAAAACCAGTCTGGTTGAAAACGTGGAGTTTTCGTACTGCTCACTTTTTGCAATGTGTAGGAAGCAGTGGGGAATCCCCGCTCATTTGGAAAGGTGCCAAGGAAAGGCATGCAAATAGCATGTAGTTTCAAAACGTGTTTAATCACGTTTCTTGAATGAAGTATCTGTACTGTATATTCAAGAGGTGAAATCAATAAAGAGATTGTTACTTACTTACAAATACTTTCATAATTTCATGAATGAAATTTCCGTATTGTGTATCTAAGAGTTGACTTCAAGAAAAAAATTGTTACTTACTGAGAATTTTTTCATAATTTCTTGAATTAAATTTCTGCATCATTTAGCTAAGTGAAAATTGTTTGTGATAAAGAGAAAAAAAAGTTACTTACTTGTGATTTTTTCATAATTTCTTGAATGAAGTATCTGTACTGTATATCCAAGAGGTGAAATCAATAAAGAGTTTTTACTTACTTACAAATATTTTCATAATTTCTTGAATGAAATTTCCGTACTGTGTATCCAAGAGTTGACTTCAAGAAAGAAATGGTTACTTACTGAGAATTTTTTCATAATTTCTTGAAATTAATTTCTACATCGTTTATCTAACTCGTGAAAACAATAAAGAGTTTGTTACTTACTTAGAATTTTGCCAAAATTTCTTGAACGAAATGTCTTTTTGTTTATCCAACAGGTGAATTCAAGAAAGAATTTGCTACTTAGTTACAATTTTTTCATAATTTCTTGAATTTAATTTCTACCTCGTATATCTAACTCGTGAAAACAATAAAGAGTTTGTTACTGACTTAGAATTTTGTCATAATTTCTTGAATGAAATGTCTTTTTGTTTATTCAACAAGTGAATTCAAGAAAGAATTTGCAACTTAGTTACAATTTTTTCATAATTTCTTGAATGAAATTCCCGTATTGTGTATCCAAGAGTTGACTTCAAGAAAGAAATTGTTTCTTACTGAGAATTTTTTCATAATTTCTTGAATTAAATTTCTACACAAGAGTTGACTTCAAGAAAGAAATTGTTACTTGCTGAGAATTTTTTCATAATTTCTTGAATTTTAAAAAATGAAATAAAGCTATGTCGACTTTGCATGTCTCTCGTGTTGTCTAAAAAAAAAACCAGTCTGGTTGAAAACGTGGAGTTTTCGTACTGCTCACTTTTGCAATGTGTAGGAAGCATTGGGGAATCCCTGCTCATTTGGAAAGGTGCCAAGGAAAGGCATGCAAATAGCATGTAGTTTCAAAACATGTTTAATCACGTTTCTTGAATGAAGTATCTGTACTTTATATTCAAGAGGTGAAATCAATAAAGAGATTGTTACTTACTTACAAATACTTTCATAATTTCTTGAATGAAATTTCCGTATTGTGTATCTAAGAGTTGACTTCAAGAAAGAAATTGTTACTTACGTAGAATTTTTTCATAATTTCTTGAATTAAATTTCTACATCATGTAGCTAAGTAAAAATTGTTTGTGATAAAGAGAAAAAAAGTTACTTACTTGCGATTTTTTCATAATTTCTTGAATGAAGTATCTGTACTGTATATCCAAGAGGTGGAATCAATAAAGAGTTTTTTACTTACTTACAAATATTTTCATAATTTCTTGAATGAAATTTTCGTACTGTGTATCCAAGAGTTGACTTCAAGAAAGAAATGGTTACTTACTGAGAATTTTTTCATAATTTCTTGAAATTAATTTCTACATCGTTTATCTAACTCGTGAAAACAATAAAGAGTTTGTTACTTGCTT